>NC_036876.1:17824761-17848018 GCF_002910315.2 Salvelinus sp. IW2-2015
TAGCTGATTAACAAGTTCAAACAGGTGCCATTAATACAGGTAACGAGTGAGAGGACAGAGGAGCCTCTTAATGAAGAAGTTACAGGTCTGTGAGAGCCATAAATCTTGCTTGTTGTGTAGGTGACCAAATACTTATTTTCCACCATAATTTGCAAATAAATTCATTACAATCCTACAATGTGATTTTCTGGATTTTTTTTTCTCATTTTGTCTGTCATAGTTGAAGTGTACCTATGAGGAAAATTACAGGCCTCTCTCATCTTTTTAAGTGGGAGAACTTGCACAATTGGTGGCTGACTAAATACTTTTTTGCACCACTGTAAGTCATCAATTACATACTAACTGAACAGAAAGGGACTAGGAAGCAATCTGATGAATGAGAAAAACACACTACGTAAATGAATGAACTCGATCAAAGTTGTTAAAAGTTGAATTCTCATATGTTGGTCTGTATGTTTGCATTTTGTCATGTCCAATCAAGATTTCGTCTGCCACCGGATGCTCAACCAACATGCAATCAACAGCTATTTAACACATTATAACATTTGCCATAAGCTGTCTTACAATATGTGGTATCGATGACTGTTCATCCTYTTGTCAAATGCTCTTATGTCATCGTTAATAACAATTGCTATTACACAGACTGCATGACAACTTCTGTCATTTGTGCTTCATAAAAGTCTACATATGAGATGACATTACAGGGTGCTATGTAATTTACCAACCTCTGTATCACATTATTACATTTAATGGAATGGTGGGCATCATAACCATGTCTCATGTCATTAAAGAGTGTACACAGACACCTTAACTCAAGTGACATTCATTTGAGGTGTTAAAAAACAGTTATTAATGTGCATTGGGTGAGTTGAGAATCACAAAACTTTACCGTTCAAAGGATCTCCTAGAAACATGGGCAAATCGGAGCACAGATGTTTTTKTTTTTTATTGAGACAACCAGACACACTGAGTTGTACACACTGGACCACATCAATACATAAAAAAGATATATTATAATACCAACAACTTGCCAAAACACAAAGATCTTAAAACAAAACGGAATCCCAAATAATTTTACCACATCAAAGTTGCTGGAGCCTGGGGCACACCAGGATTTGTGACGGCTGAGAAAAAGGAAGATGTGCAGGTTTCAGTGACAATGGCTAGTCATTCAGGTAATTAGCTAGCTAATGAATTGATGTTGCAACTGCAACATTGTGTTGACCCACCAATGGCTAGCTCTGTAGCAATATGCTATTCGCTGAAACCAATGGACTGTTTGCAGATCCAATGAAAGTCAGTGAATCATATTGCTGAAATCAGAAGAAGAAGGGTGGGACTTACGAGCACAACAAGCCATGATAAATGACAAGGTCATCAGCTCATGGCCAACAGCAAAGAACATGGAAAAGATAATGTTAGTTAGATTGAGTTTAACAACGTGTATTAACATGAAAAAGTAATTGTGTTTAAAGTTTACCAAAATACAATGTATTGTATAAAGTGCTGCAAAGTCAGCTTTATAATTAGAAATGTGTCCTGTGTCCAAGCTGGTCAACTAGCTAAGTTAGCTAGCACTAGCTGTAGCTAGTTAGCTATTAGTGTTGAGCGATTAGTGTTTTTTGGGGTCAGTTTGGTTTCGGTTCAGTTTTTTTTTTTTAAATCACTCTTTCGGCAGTTGGCAGTTGGCCTTTACTACTAGCCCATAGAAAAACATTGAATWACACATTAAAAAATGGCAAAAAAAGACTAATAAAATAAAGAATACGGTTTTGAAGTGTCTGTCCTAGGAAACATAAGAAAGCTCAGGAAGTTTTTTTTTCTCTGTTTTGTTTTCCTATTTTTTTTTTTCTCACATATTTAACCCCTTATCCCTCTACATCCAAGCCCCACCTCAGCCGGCGCTGCCAAGTATGTTCCTCAACCAACCTCAGCGTTCGCTGACTACCAGTGGGATCCACCTCAGCTGGTGCTTCCAAGTAGAGTCCTCGAATCACCTCAGAATCCAATGACAAACAGTGCGGTCCAAAATGGTGACCTACCATAGCCTTYGCTGGGTTCGAAATCCACCTCAACCTTCTGGGCCACACCCACCAGAAGAATGCCAGGGGGCCAAGTCTGGCCCTGGCTTTGATCCACAAGCACAGCTGTCCTCAAGGCATTCCACTCAGCAACTAACAGAGGTTGAGCACCCTGACCCCTGTCCCTCACTATCGCTACCAAAGCTAGACAACAGGGCCAACATGATGGAACTCCTTGTCGCCTCCGCTTATGGTATACCCACACCTAAGCTGCTTTTTTGATCGGCTATGAAAAGCCAACTGACATTTATTCCTGATTATTATTTGACCATGCTTGTCATTTATGAACATTTTGAACATCTTGGCCATGTTCTGTTATAATCTCCACCCGGCACAGCCAGAAGAGGACTGGCCACCCCTCATAGCCTGGTTCCTCTCTAGGTTTCTTCCTAGGTTTTGGCCTTTCTAGGGAGTTTTTCCTAGCCACCGTGCTTCTACACTTGCATTGCTTGCTGTTTGGGGTTTTAGGCTGGGTTTCTGTACAGCACTTCGAGATATTAGCTGATGTACGAAGGGCTATATAAAATAAACTTGATTTGATTTGACTTTACTTCGAAAGAGGGAAAGAGAGTGATTTCATCCTCTTGAAGACGGCCCAAGTTAGCCTCCCAGGTAACCATTGTCACCTCTGAGAAGAGCAGTACAAGTTTCAAGTGCTTCTGGATCATCAATTGCCATGTGTACAGAAACTGGCAAAGTCATACAGTTGAAGTCGGAAGTTTACATACACATAAGTTGGAGTCAATAAAYCTAGTTTTTCAACCACTTCAACCACCAAATTTCTTGTTAACTTCTTATGGCTGGGGGCAGTATTGAGTAGCTTGGATCAATAAGGTGCCCAGAGTAAACTGCCTGCTACTCAGTCCCAGAAGCTAAGATATGCATAGTATTAGTAGATTTGGATAGAAAACCCTCTGACGTTTCTAAAACTGTTTGAATGATGTCTGTGAGTATAACAGAACTCATATGGCAGGCGAAAACCTGAGAAAAATCCAACCAGGAAGTGGGATATCTGAGGTTTGTAGTTTTTCAATTCATTACCTTTCCAAGATACAGTGTAAATGGGGTCATATTGCACTTCCTAAGGCTTCCACTAGATGTCAACAGTCTCTAGAACCTTGTTTCATGCTTCTACTGTGAAGGGGGAGCAAATAAGAGCTGTTTGACTAAGAGTTCTGGCAGAAGGCCATGAGCTAAATCATGCGCGCGGCCGTGAGAGCGAGCTCTGTTCCTTTTCATTTCGAAACACAAAGGAATTGTCCAGTTGAAACATTATTGAAGATTTACAATAAAACATCCTAAAGATTGATTCTATACATCGTTTGACATGTTTCTACGAACTGAACTTTTCGTCTGAAATTTCYCCTGGACTTGCCCGCACCTTGTGTATTTCGATTGGTGAACTAAACGCGCTAACAAAAAGGAGGTATTTGGACATAAATGATGGACTTCATCGAACAAAACAAATAGTTATTGTGGAACTGGGATTCCTGGGACTGCATTCTGATGAAGATCATCAAAGGTAAGTGAATATTTATAATGCTATTTCTGACTTCTGTTGACTACACAACATGGCGGGTATCTGTATGGCTTGTTTTTGTGTCTGAGCGCTGTACTCAGATTATTGCATGGTGTGCTTTTTCCGTAAAGCTTTTTTGAAATCTGACACAGGGGTTGCATTAAGGAGAAGTATATCTTTAATTCTTTGCTTAACACTTGTATCTTTTATCAAAGTTTATGATGAGTATTTCTGTAAATTGATGTGGCTCTCTGCAAATTCGCCGGATGTTTTCGAGGTACAACATTACTGAACATAACGCCCCAATGTAAACTGAGATTTTTGGATATAAATATGAACTTCATCGAACAAAACAAACATGTATTGTGTAACATGAAGTCCTATAAGTGTCATCTGATGAAGATCATCAAAGGTTAGTGATTCATTTTTTCTCTATTTCTGCTTTTTGTGACTTCTCTCTTTGGCTGGAAAATGGCTGTATGTTTTTTTGTGACTAGGCTCTGACCTAACATCATCATATGGTGTGCTTTTGCTGTAAAGCCTTTTTGAAATCGGACACGATGGCTAGATTAACAAGAAGTTGAGCTTTAATTTGGTGTCTTGCACTTGTGAATGTATGAAAGTGAAATATTTCCCAAAAATATTTTGGAATTTCGCGCTCTGCCTTTTCAGGGGATGTTGTCGAGGGGTTCCGCTAGTGGAAAGTTTGAGGTCGCTTAGAAATGTCCTTGTTTTTGTCCATTTAAATAACATCAAATTGATCAGAAATACAGTGTAGTCATTTTCAATGTTGTAAATGACTATTGTAGCTAGAAATGGCTGATTTTTAATGGAATATCTACATAGAGGCCCATTATCAGCAACCATCACTCCTCTGTTCCAATGGCACATTGTGTTAGCTAATCCAAGTTCATKATTTTAAAAGGCCAATTGATCATTAGAAAACCCRTTTACAATTATGTTAGCACAGCTGAAAATAGAAGCTGATTATAGAAGCAATAAAACTGGTCCTTCATTTGACTAGTTGAGTATCTGGAGCATCAGCATTTGTGAGTTCGATTACAGGCTCAAAATGYCCAGAAACAAAGACATTTCTATTGAAACTCATCAGTTTTTACTTGTTCTGAGAAATGAAGGCTATTCCATGCGAGAAATGGCCAAGAAACTGAAGATCTCGTACAACGCTGTGTACTACTCCCTTCACAGAACAACACAAACTGTRTTTAACCAGAGTAGAAAGAGGAGTGGGAGGCTCTGGTGCACAACTGAGCAAMAGGACAAGTACATTAGAGTGTCTAGTTTGAGAAACAAACACCTTGCAAGTCCTCAACTGGCAGCTTCATTAAATAGTACATGCAAAACACCAGTCTAAACGTCAATAGGGAAGAGGCGACTCAGGGTTGCTGGCCTTCTACTTTTACTGAAGTATGGCAATTGGGTACTTTTTTCACCACAGTGTTCATGTCCTGAGTTCAAGCAGCTGTCAAGGGAAAAGGTTAGGTAGTGGATCTCAGTTCAAGGTAGCTGCTGGAAGTGTGGGCGGAAACTCCCCAAAGGACTGCACCCTCAACAAGCCATGCATCACCTGCAAGGAGTTACACCTCATAGTGCTACATGGGGAGATACCGCTCGTCTTTAGCCATGCATCACCTGCAAGGAGTTACACCTCATAGTGCTACATGGGGAGATACCGCTCCCCAGTAATCAAAACTCATGACGCGCGATCACTAGGTGCAAACGAAAAGTCAAAAAGTTCCGTTACAGTCCGTAGAAACATGTCAAACYATGTATAGAATCAATCTTTAGGATGTTTTTAACATAAATCTTCCATAATGTTCCAACCGGAGAATTGCTTTGTCTTCAGAAATGCAATGGAACGCAAGCTAACTCTCTAACGTGACTCTCTGGCAGACCTCTGACTCATTCCCCTCTCATTCGCCTCCACCTCACAGTAGAAGCCTCAAACAAGATTCTAAAGACTGTCGACATCTAGTGGAAGCCTTAGGAAGTGCAATATGACCCCATTTCCACTATCTTGGATAAGCAAAGAGTTAAAAACTACAAACCTCAGATTTCCCACTTCCTGGTTGGATTTTTATCKGGTTTTTGCCTGCCATGTGAGTTCTGTAATACTCACAGACATCATTCAAACTGTTTTAGAAACTCAGAGTGTTTTCTATCCAAATCCACTAATAATATGCATAACCTAGCATCTTGGCCTGAGTAGCAGGCAGTTTACTCTGGGCACGCTTTTCATCCGGACATGAAAATACTGCTCCCTACCCAAGAGAGGTTAACCAGGTAGGCCAGTTGAGAAGAAGTTCTCATTTACAACTGCGACCTGGCCAAGATAAAGCAAAGAGGTGCGACACAAACAACAACACAGAGTTACACATGGAACAAACAAACGTACAATCAATAACACAATTGAAAAAGTCTATATACAGTGTATGCAAATGGCGTGAGGAGGTAAGGCAATAAATAGGCCATAGTAGCAAAGTAATTACAATTTAGCAAATTAACACTGGTGATAGATGTGCAGATGATGATGTGCAAGTAGAAATACTGGTGTGCAAAAGAGCAAAAAAGTAAATAAAACAATATGGCGATGAGGTAGGTAGATTGGCGGGGCTATTTACAGATGGGCTGTGTACAGCTGCAGCGATCGGTAAGCTGCTCAGATAGCTCATGCTTAAAGTTAGTGAGGAGATATAAGTCTCCAACTTCAGCGATTTTCTGCGATTTGCAAATGCAAATATGTTTAACTTTCTATTTTCTGTTTATCAATTTACCCCGCACATTCTGAAATTGCATTTACGTTCTGTCACGTTCGTCATAAGGAGTAGACCAAGATGCAGRGTGGTATGTTTCCAACCTTTATTATGGAATAGAAAACTTCAAAGAACAATAACAACAAAACGAACAAACGAAACGTGAAGCTAATATAATGCTCACAGGCAACTACACATAGACAAGAATCCACAAAGCACAATGGGAAAATGGCTACCTAAATATGATCCCCAATCAGAGACAACGATAAACAGCTGCCTCTGATTGGGAACCATACTAGGCCAACATAGACATATAATTCACCTAGATAACCCACTCTTAAATCACACCCCGACCTAACCAACATTGAGAATAAAAGCTCTCTATGGTCAGGGCGTGACATGTTCCCCCAGTTTTATCAATGGGATGTGATACAAAACGAGGCAACAGTGTGCTTTAGGGTCATGCGGCTGCGTCCGAGACGTCGGATAAACTAATTGGAGTGTTTATCCAACTGGATAAAAAATGTATAATAATAATTAAAAAATGATGTCCCCCCTATTTCTAAAAACCAAAGTCGCACCCTCTTTGTAGCCTGCTCATCTTCCTTTTTTCACAGCTGTCACAAATATTTTATTCCATTTAGTTTTAACATATTTTCGGAGGGACAAGTTTTTTTTTTATTATTATTWTTTTTTTTATCTGGACGTGGTCCAATTTGTACAACTCAGAGCAGTTTGTCTCATCCAGATCAAGAAATCCTAAGTACATCTGTGCTCCCATTTTCCCATGTTTTAAAAAAATACTTTGAATGGTAAAATGTTGTGATACTGTAAAACCATCCTGTGGTATAAGCACATTAATATTTTTTAATTTAACCTTTATTTAGCTCAAAAAGTTTAAAACAATCTTATTTACAATTATGGTCCACATGGTCCGCACAATCTTGAAGTGTGGAATCCGATTGGTGTTGGATAGACCTAAGCACGGGCACTTCCTGTTTACTGTTTCTGCCAGTAGGAGGGGAGCAACAAGATGGAGWCATGGTCAGATTTTCCAAAAGGAGGGCGGGGATGCATATCGGAAGTTAGAGTAGCAGTGTTCGAGCGTGTTGCTCACTCGTGTACTGCAATCGATATGCTGATAGAAATTAGGTAGCCTTGTTCTCAAATTAGCTTTGTTAAAATCCCCAGCTACAATAAACACATCCTCAGGATATATGGTTTCCAGTTTGCATAAAGTCCAGTGAAGTTTCTTGATGACCATCTTGCTATCCGCTTGTGGGGGATATACACGGCTGTGACGATAACCGAGGAGAGTWCTTTTGGGAGATAATACGGTCGGTATTTGATTGTGAGGAATTCTAGGTCAGGTGAACAAAAGGACTTGAGTTCCTGTATGTTGTTACAATTACACCATGASTTATTAATCATTAAACATACACCCCCACCTTTCTTCTTACCGGAGAGATGTTTATTCCTGTCGGCGCGATGCACTGAAAATCCCGTTGGCTGTTTCCGTGAAACAGAGTATGTTACAATTCCAGATATCTCTTTGGAAAGCAACTCTTGCCCTGATTTCGTTGACTTTGTTACCTAGGGACTGGACATTAGCAAGTAATATACTCGGAAGCAGTGGGTAATGTGAGCGCAACCGAAGCTTCAATGGAAGACCGCTCCGGCACCCTCTCTTATGGCGGTGTTGTCTTAGGTCGGCCTCCAAATGCCCTGGGAGGTGCAGACAAAGGATRCGCTTTGGGAAAGTCGTATTCCTGGTCATAATGCTGGTTGTGCTGGTAAGTTGATGTCTCTCTGATATCCAATAGTTCTTCCCGGCTGTATGTAATAACATTTAAGGTTTTCTGGGCTAACAATGTAAGAAAATAATGCATTCAAAAACAAAATACTGCACAGTTTCCTAAGGAGTAGAAGTGAAGCTGCCATCTATATCGGCGCCATCTCATCTATAACACCATTATAACTAGTTTTATAATATCTTGTTACTGATAACTATGACGGCTTGACAGGTGTTATATAGCTGTTATAAAAGCCTTACGAAAGCTTACACAAGGACACCTACAGTAAAGTGTTATTGGTATTGAAAAAGTGACGTATTAAAAAGTAATTAAGAATTTTAGAAGTAGCCTGCCTATTAACATTCATTCAACATCAATAGCCAATAAACAATGGCTTCAACCTTCACAATAGCAAAAAACAAAGCCATCGTTTCTCTATGTTCATCTGAGTCCGGAACGCTTTAAAAGTCCCTTCGAACGAAACAGACATTTATAATCAAAGGCAGATAGATGATAGCTGTACTTTTTTCCATTGCATTTTGACCTTTGTTATGTTGCAGTAGAAAATCTGTCACCTTTCACCATTCACCATTCAACATGCTATGATGTGATTGTTTGGTTTATCTGGACTTGGACCTTTGCTAACAGTGTGTCAGGTGGGCCTAGCATACCTGTGCCCTTGGTTGGAGTGCTCTCTGAGACTGCGGCAGGCAGCAACRGGGAGTAAAGAGAAGCACTCGAGGAAAATACAAATTATTCAGAAATTAGGGGTGTTGTTTCACTCACGCTTTCAGGCAGTTACTTCCCCCCTCACACGGTCCTTCCTCCCTTCTTCTACACCTTTTACCCTGACTACCTGAATGGAAGTAGAGGAGACGGAGTCATTCACCCATCTGCTCAAGACTCTGTAGCGCTCCAGGGGACTGGGTTTCTTGTCTACCCCTATACTGAATTAATTACAATGATAAAGGTTGTTATGTGTTGTGGTCACACTTACACTTAACACTTAGGAGCTACCTGTAAATATATTGCATTGAACACAAACAACCCACCAATCACCAACAAATGAAGGAAAGGGATTCAAGGCATGTTATGTCTCATATTCACTTTCCAAAAGTGTCTTCTACTGTCACTGAAAAATGTGACTGTAAAACACCATAGCATTTCCATCAACAAAGAGAAGCTCCAAAGTATGTCTCTGGCAAAACCCAACCATATGTCCACAAATTGTATCTCCAAATAAATCAATCTCCACCCCATGTCTGCTCAATATAGCTCACATCAATGAGAGGGAGGCAAGGAGGCTACCAATTGGAGTTGATGTCTCGGTGAGAGGAGAAGCAACTAGAAGATACTCTGCTAAAAGTTGTTCCTGCCGCTACTCGCTGTGCTTTTATTAAACTACCATCAGTGCCTTATGCATTATTAAGAGCTGTGGTGTATCTATAGACCATCAAGCCATTAGCGTGTATGTGTGTGCGTTTTTACGTGTGTGTAAATAAGTCTSTGTGGATATGAGTGTGTTTGTGCATGCGTGTCTCTATTAGATTATCAACCCATTAACCAGAGAAGCTCGGAAATGCATCCAGGAGTACAAAACACTCAAAAATATCTTCTCTCCCTGCTCTTACAAAGACCCATGCAGGCAGTATTTCCTCTTTTTGATTTGAGAAGTTAAATGCGTCGTTCAAGCCACCTCTGATTTTTTCAACAGCCTCTCATTACACTTAAAGCGCCAATAACGCACAAAGACAAAGTTGTAAGGTGAATATATAGATGAAATATCAAAGTATTTATCGGCCCGGAGCGTTACGGCCATTCGTTTTACTGCATGGCCCTTGCTATCGGGAAGATGGATGAATGTGTGAGCTTTTAAACGAATTAAACGACAGAGTTAATTTGGAAGAAAGACCTCTTAAGTGCTGGAAAACAGATATTAGTCTCCACTATTAAAGACCACAATTGACTGGTTATGTATATTTGTCAGTCTCAATCTCACTCTCCACTTAATTAATCAGTGTTATGCACAAAGAAACAGACAYAGTAGCTGTATAAGGCTAACTAAATAGTTTATATTGTAACAAAAGTAAATTGAATATGTAATAAGATTGCTCACTACGCAAAGCTGTTAGCTACTACAGCTTCCTATTCCACTAACTGAACCCCATCAGTATAAAGCAGAACACAGTATGAAGCTCACTGTTTGAACACAAGTAGTATGATGTTGTGCAAATCTCACTCAGAGGATCACAGTAATATGGAAGCTTCCCGGACCACACTCTCTCTTACAATTCCACAACGTGAACTTTTCCACAAAAGATCATCAAATCAAAGACCCTCCACCGGTGCAAATCTACACAACGGCTCACTCTCCCCTCTCTATAGGCTTCAGCCCTGTTCATTAGCCAGATACAACAACCACCAGAAAGCCAGAGATGAGGTAGCTGGATACAAGAGAGGCTTGTGGGGGAAGGAAGAGGGGGAGAAACTCCGGAGGATGGAGATCCAGCCAGCTGGTCCKCGGTAGCAGATAGAGATCCATGTAACCTCCCCCCCATCCTCCCCACCTCCGTCCCAAAAGGGACATCTAAACCTAGCTCCATTTTCCTGATTACCCAGGGGCCCGAGCCACAGCTCCATATGTTGGATAGAAGAGATGGGGAGGGATAAGGAAGGATGGGAAGGACGGCACACAGGCGCAGGAGGTGCAACTGAGTTTGGAAAAAAGCCTGATTAAAAGTTTTAAACGGCCTCAGAAGAGAAGCAGTGGAATCTGTTGGGGGGTTTAAGTTAGTTTTGTAGTCCGCTTTAGATAGCTCCATCTACTGGAGGCATTGTATTGTGTTTGAAGCATGAAGGTTTCTCAATCATGCTGTCTAGTCTCAACAAGGACCTTGCTATTAGAGGGCTTCGGGTGAAAGCTAGATTTGTGTCAACTGATTATTTCAGGACCCAACAAAGAGTACGTTTGATTGACTGGATCATTTATTTGTTTCGAGAGGCTATTTAATTATAGATGGATTGATTGTCAATTTGACAGATTGATTGACTGACCYACTTGACATCAATTGATCGATTGCTGTGGTTTCACAGACTACACGTTTGACTAACTGGATGTTGGCGTTAGTAACTGACTGACTGCTTGATTAGCTGACTGAGGATCAGTGTTGCGTCTGCCTCTCCTGTCCAGGGTGGCCTTGGCTAGGCCGGCGGAGCAGTATACGAAGCCGTCCATGAAGGATGGAGCATCAGACAGAGAACTGGTCTCTGAGGACAACTCCAGCTTGGGGAAATCAACACAGAGACACAGAGAAAGACAGTGAGCCTACACTGTAAATGCAACATCACACAGACTCAACATACAGTAGATGAACATTAATAAAGTGAGTATATGTACACTACAAGTCAAAAGTTTGGACAAACCTACCAATTCCAGGGTTTTTCTTTATTTTTACTATTTTCTACATTGTAGCATACTAGTGAAGACATCAAAACTATGAAATAACACATATGGAATCATGTAGTAACCAAAAAAGTGTTAAACATATCAAAATATGTTTCCTATTTAAGATTTTTCAAAGTAGCCACCCTTTGCCTTGATGACGGCTTTGCACACTCTTCGCATTGTCTCAAACAGCTTCATGAGGTAGTCACCTGGAATGCATTTCAATTAGCAAGTGTGCTTTGTTAAAAGTTAATTTGTGCAATTTCTTTCCCTCTTAACCAATTTTTGTACTCTGACGTCCTTTGGGGTAGGTGGAGGGAGTCTGGAAGAGCATCTAGGAATATTTGGGTTGTCAGAGAATTTACAGCACAGCTTTTGATGATCCTTGGTTGGGGTCTAGTCAGATTATTTGTTGTGATTGCATATTGCATGTGATTGATATTGARATTGGTGGTCCGATAGCCTAGGATTATTAAACATTAAGATGCACAATAATTATTCCACCGGACAAAACTAGGTCCAGAGTATGACTGTTGCAGTGAGTAGATCCGGAGACAGGTTGAACAAAACCCACTGAGTCATCGATGTCTCTGATAGCCTTTTGGAGTGGGTCTGTGGACTTTTCCATGTGAATATTAAAGTCACCAAAAATTWGAATATCATCAGCCATGACTACAAGGTCCGATAGGAATTCAGGGAACCTCAGTGAGGAACGCTGTATACTGCCCAGGAAGCCTGTAAACAGTAGCTATAAAAAGTGATATAGTAGGCTGCATAGTTTTCATGACTAGAAGCTCAAAAGACGAAAATTGAAATTTGCTATCGTAAATGTTAGCAACACCTCCGCCTTTGCGGGATGCGCGGGGGATATGGTCACTAGTGTAACCAGGAGGAGACGTCTCATTTAACACAGTATATTCATCAGGCTTAACTCTTGTGTTGTCTTAAGGGTTAACAATAACCCGTCACCATGTTTAACAGCAGAGAAAACCCCCTAAATAATATTTTTTCAGCTTGAAATTTGATGACTGTTCCTAGTGAAAAAGTGAAACATCGCCATTGTTCATATTTCCATGAAAGCTGTACACCACCAGGGTACAAAGATTGTCTTAGGGTCATTTTTGACATGGCAGTTATACAAACATTTACACACCACAAAAACCACAAAGACAAACACAATGAGAAATTGAGATGATGTYTGCTACTGATTGAACTCAGACAAAACTAACACTTTCTTGTGCATGTGCAGCATCTCCGCTCCACGACCCCACGACCCCACACATGACTCAAGTTCACAGAAAAAATAAAAACTTTTTCAGAAATTAGTCAACAAAATTTCCTGACAAAATAAACCTTTCTTGAAAGCATTGTTTACTAATGGGGAATGCAGTCAGAGGCTATATTTATTTTACCTTTATTTAACTAGGCAAGTCAGTTTAGAACAAATTATTATTTTCAATGACAGCCTAGGAACAGTGGGTTAACTGCCATGTTCAGGGGCAGAACAACAGATTTTTACCTTGTCAGCTCAGGGATCTTGCAACCTTTCGGTTACTAGTCTAACACTCTAACCACTAGGCTACCTGCCGCCCAACCTATAAAGGTGCCACAGATGACAGTCCCCACAGTTCTCTCTTTGCTGAAGCCATGAGTGCACATTTCAGTGCCCAACAGGTCGAAAATCAGATTTTTTCAAATGACCAGGAGGAACAAGAGAACAATGATTTAGAAGAGGAGAAMGTATCTGAATAAGAAGATGTGGAAGAATACAACCCAGAGCACGATGCATCATCTTCAGATGAAGAAGCAATCCCCCAAGCTTAAAGAGGGACATTTTTGTCAAAGAACAGCAAAATAACATGGTCTTTGTCACCATATGACAACCAGGGCAGGATGGCAGCACAAAATGTCATAAGGATGACCCCAGGGCCCACAAGACATGCAGTTGCCCATGCCCAGGACATCGCCTCAACATTCTACATGTTCATCACACCAGCCATCGAAAACATTTTCCTGGAGGGTTTCCGAAAATATGGAGACAACTGGAAAAGGATGGATGAGATTGACCTGCATGCCTACATAGGGCTGTTAATCTTAGAGGGTGTGTATAGGTCCAAGGCGAGGCTACATGTAGTATCTGGTATGCAGAGTCAAAAGCTGCAAAAAGTGAAACTGACGGCCATAAGAGAGGTCTGGGAGAAGTGGGTGGCGCGTCTGCCATACCTCTACAACCCTAGGCCTGAAGTAACAGTGGATGAGCAACTGGTTCCATTCAGAGGTACATTGTTATTTTCATATCTGTAATGTARGTGATTTTCACTGTTCATTTTATTATGTATTGCTGTAATATCTTTGATTTATGTGATTGTTTTCTGTGACACTGATACTAATTACTGATAGTAATCTCTTTTGTCAAAAGGTCGCTGTCCTTTCCGGCAGTGTAAGCCAAGCAAGCCAGCAAGGTATGGCATCCAGATAAGGGTGCGGTATTGGACTTGATAATGTGTGAAAGTTAAATATTTCAAAAAAATATCTTTTGAATTTCGCGCCCTGCACTTGAAGTGGCTGTTGTCATATTGTGCCCGGCTTCGGGCTTGCAGCCCAAAATAGTTAAGTAGCCCTGTTTTAACATGTGAGATATCACAATGTATTTCAATAATGACAGGAATGGAGGAGGTCTTTATTCCTGTGAGATTGCTAAAGCGAACTCCGCCGTGTTTAGTTTTTCCCAACCTAGGCACAGACACGGTCTCAATGGGGATAGTTGTGCTGACTGCACTGACTGTGCTAGTGGCAGACTCCACTAAGCAGGCAACTGGCTATCTCATTGTGGAGCTAGAGGAGTTAGAGCCCTGTCTATGTTCATAGATAAGATGAGAGCACCCCTCCAGCTAAGATGGAGTCCGTCACTCCTCAGCAGGCCAGGTTTGGTCCTGTTTATGGGTGAGTCCCAGAAAGAGGGCCAATTATCTACACAATATATATTTTGGGAGGGGCAGAAAACAGTTTTCAACCAGCGGTTGAGTTGTGCTGTGCTGTAGAGCTCATCACTCCCCATAACTGGGAAGGGGCCAGAGACAATTACTCGATGCCGACACATCTTTCTAGCTGATTTACACACTGAAGCTATGTTGCGCTTGATGACCTATGACTGTCTCATTCCAACATCGTTGGTTCCGACGTGGATAACAATATCCCTATACTCTCTACACTTGCCCGTTTTAGCRTTAGCCAGCATCATCTTCAGATTAGCCTTTACATCAGTAACCCTGCCCCCTGGTAAACAGTGTATGATCGTTGGATGATTATTTTTAAGTCTAATACTGCAGGTAATGGAGTCGCCAATGACTAGGGTTTTCAATTTGTCAGAGCAAATGGTGGGYGGCTTTGGTGGCTCAGAAGCCGTAATGGGTGGAGGAGAGACCAGAGAAGGTTCGGCCTRTGACTCTGACTATTTGCTTAATGGGGAGAACCGGTTGAAAGTTTCTGTCGGGCTGAATGAGCGACACCAGTTGCGCATTCCGACAGCATTTCCATCCAGAAGCCATGAGAAAAAGCTGCAGGAACTTTGCGAGGGAATTTATACTATCTGTACATATTGGTGMCACAGACACTGTTTCATCCTTTCCTACACTTAAATGACACTTGCCTAACGATTGCGTATGAAGCTGGGCTTGCAGCACGGCTATCCTAGGCGATAGTTCTCCTGTGTATTATAAGTACAGTGACTGCAATTAGATAATTAGAATAATGTTAATGATACTACTTAGCTTCGGCTGGTGYAGGCCTGTAGAACCATGTCCAGATAAAGCATCCGAGGTGAAAAAGTTTAAAGAAAAAAGTTAAGCGAGGGAAAAAMAAAAATATAAAATGGTTATAAAAAACTGGAAAGTAAAAACCGTAAAGGTGGCAYGTAGCAAAGTAACGTTAGCAACAAAGTTGCAACAAACTGCACAGCAGCACATAAACAAGTCCACAAGTTGTGCCCGGAAGTGACAGTCACATRTCAACATCAACTGTTCAGWGTAGACTGCGTGAACAMGCCTTCATAGTMGAATTGCTGCAAAGAAACCACTACTAAAGAACACCAATAATAAGAAGATACTTGCTTGGTCCAAGAAACACGAGCAATYGACATTAGACCAGTGGAAATCTGACCTTTGGTCTGATGAGTCTAAAATTGAGATTTTTGGTTCCAACCGCCGTGTCTTTGTGAGATGCAGAGTAGGTAAACAGATGATCTCTGCATGTGTGGTTCCCACCGTGAAGCATGGAGGAGGTGGTATGATGTGTGGGGGTTGTTTGCGGGTGACACTGTCTGTGATTTTATCGCAGAGTGTAAATTTTTTGGGGGTTACTACATGATTCCATATGTGTTATTTCATAGTTTTGATGTCTTCACTATTATTCTACAATGTATACAATAGCAAAACAACTTGAAAAACCCTGGAATTAGTAGGTGCMTTCTAACTTTTGACTGTTACTGTATGTGGGCCTTCACACAGACAATCATCAGAGATACACAGAGAGAAACTAAACCTGTGTACGTCTCTGTGCATCATCACACATCATTAACATAGACACACAGAAAGACACTGAATGACACTGAGTCTGTGTATGCGCATCATCATCACACAGAATCAACACAGTGGCACAGTGAGAAACTAGAAATGTTCAGAATAGCTGCTCCATCCCGCTAAACCAGTAGTAATGCGATGGGGGGGCTTACAGAATGAAAGAAGGGAAGGAAGACTATTGATAAAGATGAACAAACCAAAAAGAACTCACCCATCGTTGATTTATTGGATTGCATCCAACTTTATTTCAATGTTTCTGCTTATTGGTATTTTTTTATGAGCGTACTGTTCCTGCAAAGCACCTTGGGGCGCTTTTGAGTCCCTCCTCAGGAGCCTATTGATAACACTAAKCCCAGCTGTGCCTCTCTATTTAAATATCTACCTTTTTATGTCTATAATTTATTTTTTGACGCACTCATTGATTCATTTATTTATTCCTGTCGCTCCGTCGTGTGGTCCCAAGGTTTTTTCCGCACAAGGTGTTTCATTAAAGTTTTGAAGCAGAGTGAAAACTATCGAGCCTCTTGAACAATGAGAAGTGTTCCTCAATTCCGCCTCTTTCTCCAGCATGACAATCCATTTCTTCTTCTCTTCTCTCTCTTTTTCACTCTCTCTCCTTTTATTTTCTCATTCTTTCTCACTGCCTCTCGTTACTTTTAAGAGCTCCCCGTGTTCCTCCGTATCTTTCTCAAATTCAATTAGCTCCAATGCTTGAGTTAAATGTTGTTTACACTGTCGATTCCGWGTCTCCATTGACTACTCACTGATGTGTATCTCACACAGGCATTGTCCAATTGAAGCTTCCAATTATACTCAAAGCCAACCCAAAGGGGATCAATACCCATCAATGTTTGTCAGGTAAACAACAACATAACAACAAACAAGGCTTTAGCTACTGTAACGTACTCTGTGTTTACTAGATCTGATAGCACCAGTGCCAATAGAGCTGCTTAGCGAGAGACCCTGTGTTTGACTGTGTGTTTGGGCCTTTAAACAGTCCCTTTGGGCCCCTTAGATGACACTGTAAAGCACTGGCTCAGTGGCTTGGTCCTGTTGTTTGTGGCAGTCACAGCCCATCTCTCAGCTGTGCTGATTGGCTAACTCCCCAGTGAGGGCGGTGACATGACAGAGTGCTCAATTAGCTGTCGGGAGGGTCGGCGTGGCAACGGTTGTGTACCAATCCCATACCACAACAGTCTATCTGTGACACTGGCCTTTGGAACCGAACACTTTGATGATGACATCCGCACACACACACACACGCACACGCACATGCACTCGCACACACACACACTCACAGACACTGCTCTGGCCTTGTAAAAAGTATGGCTCGGCAACTTCCAGGAGGGCTTAGAAGCGCAAGGGGAATCAAGGAGTCTGAACGCACCTAGGTACACCCACACACACACCTAGACACACAGACATTGAACACCCCATCATGTCCCCCTTGTCCCTTGCTAATACACACACACACACACAAACACACTCACGCTTACATAGGTGTTGCTGTGTTAGCTCTTCCTGGGAACAGCTCCCAGTGACCCCATCATGACCCCTAATGAGCTGAGGGGGTTAGCTAGGGGACAGACAAAGGTGTGCGTGTGTGTAAAACAACAACAAACAAACCAGCACCTCTACACTGTCATTAATAACACTGTGGGGAAGGGAGTAGGGAGATTTAAAGACACGCCTGTTTGTTTGGGGCATGTGTTAGTTTTTTTTTACCAAGAGAATACAGGATGCATTTTCTATGTGGCTGGAGATATGAGGCATCAGGGATGGTGGTGGTAGGATAATAATAAACATTTTGTTTTCTCCAGTGGTGTTTCTCTTAAAGGCAAGGGGTGGTTGTCAGGGGAAAGAGTTAGAATCAAAGAGTTTAAATAGTTGGTTTCTGTAGGCATAATAACTTTTACTGCCTCAGAAACCCGGATCCGGGAGCACCCCCACTGACTAGCATAGCTAGCATAGCGTCACAAGTAAATTGTAGCATCTAAATATCATTAAATCACAAGTCCAAGACACCAGATGAAAGATACACTTCTTGTGATTCTAGCCACCATTTCTGATTTTTAAAATGTTTTACAGGGAAGACACAATATGTAAATCTATTAGCTAACCACGTTAGCAAAAGACACAA
The DNA here is from genome assembly GCF_002910315.2 of Salvelinus sp. IW2-2015. Taxonomy (NCBI): domain Eukaryota; kingdom Metazoa; phylum Chordata; class Actinopteri; order Salmoniformes; family Salmonidae; genus Salvelinus; species Salvelinus sp. IW2-2015. The sequence continues at coordinate 17,843,088 of NC_036876.1, forward strand.
TTTTTTTTACTCCACTATTTTTCCACTCCATCACTAGCTATCACCAATTCGACCAAAAATAAATAAATAGCCACTAACCAGAAAAAAACCTCATCAGATGACAGTCTGATAACATATTTATTGTATAGCATAGGTTTTGTTAGAAAAATGTGCATATTTCAGGTATAAATCATAGTTTGCCATTGCAGCCACCATCACAAATCTCCCCAAAGCGACTAGAATTACTACAGAGAGCAACGTGTATTACCAATTTACTCACATAAACATTTCATAAAAATAGACAAAGCATAGCAATGGAAAGACACAGATCTTGTGAATTCAGACAATTTCAGATTTTCTAAGCGTTTTACAGCGAAAACACAATAAATCGTTATATTAGCATACCACATGTGCAAACGTTACACCCAGCATGAATTCAAGGCAACGGGAGCGATAATTATCATCACCAAAATATATTAATTTTTTCACTAACCTTCTCAGAATTCTTCCGATGACACTCCTGTAACATCATATTACAACATACGAGTTTGTTCGAAAATGTGGCATATTTAGCAACAAAAAAACGTGTTATAATGAGCAATAGTAGCAAAACTGGCCTGAAAATGTCGGGCGCCATCTTTGAGAGTGATCTAGTCTAATCGATAACTAATCATAAACTTGACTAAAAAATACAGGGTTGACAGGAATCGAAAGACAAATTAGTTCTTAATGCAATCGCTGAATTACATTTCTAAAATTATCCTTACTGTGCAGTACCGGGTCCGCCAAAGCGAAGCTACACAAAACAAAATGGCGATATATGCGTTTAACATTTTTCAACAGAACAGCGATTTATCATCATAAATAGTTCTTACTATGAGCTGTTCCATCAGAATCTTGGGCAATGTATCCTTTCTCCGGTCTAATCGTCTTTTGGTCGAAAGATGTCCTCTTGTCCCGTCGAAATGGCCACTAACGTTCGGTATGTACAGGAAAAGTGCCCAGCTCATGGAAGGACGTCACAAATAAATGCCTCAAAATCGCACTAAACGGATATAAATTGCTATAAAACGGTTTAAATTAACTACCTTATGATGTTTTTAACACCTATAACGGGTAAAAACATGACCGGCGATATATTACTGGCTAAACCAAGGCTTGGAAAGAGGCCAGTCCGACGTCCATCGTGCGTCGAGCGCAGGGTCCGAAAGAAAGCTCCTTCCGGTCTTTGGTGTTTTATACAGGCCCTGATTGCGCAATCGACTCCATTCGAATTGTCACCACTTACTGACATCTAGAGGAAGGCGTAGGCAGTGTTTGTATCCTCATAGCATTCACAGGGACATTAAAACTGACCTGGGACCAGAGGCCAAGATTTCTGAAATCTCACTCCCTGTCAGGAAAAGTTCTGTAGAATGAGTTCTGTTCCACTCAGAGACATAATTCCAACGGTTATAGAAACTAGAGAGTGTTTTCTATCCAATAATAACAATAATATGCATATTGTACGAGCAAGAATTGAGTACTAGGCAGTTTAATTTGGCAATGTCAACAACAACAAAAAAGTGCTAACAGCTCCCCCTATTGACAAAAGGATAATGTACTTTGCTTTTAACATGTCTATCTCCAGTGGTGCTAAGGTGTCACCATTAGGCTTGTAACTAAGTATAATAGATATTGACTGAAAAAGAACTACAACTGAAACATGGAATCTTACAAAAATGTGAAGAAAAAAAGAAGGAAGGGAATCTCTGCTAAGGCACACAATAGTAGATTTTGGTAGACGGAAGGTGCACTTTGGTCATCAGAAAGAAAGGAGGACCAAGGCACTCTTCATATAATTAATTAAATTGCCTTTATTTGTAAGGCATGTTCAATGGAAACCAAGTTTAAAAACTGACATTTTTCGGCTGCATGGCCTTCGTCAGGGAGAACAAAGATATAATAATACAATGTCCTCTTTTGAACAGCTTTTTCCAATCAACCCTAATTGAAGAGGGAGTGGTTAAAGAATTAATTGGACAACACTTAGTAAGCAATATTATTCTAATTAAAAAGTGAAATACTATAGATATGTTATAAAAAATGCATCTCAAGGCTAGAAGTTCAGAAACCCTAGAAAGGTAGTTCTAACCTTGAATATGACTGGGCAACGTGTTAACTTGTATAGGACTGGGGTTCCGCTAGCGGAATCAACAGAAATCAACAGAAATGTCATATTCAGAAATCAGAAATTTACAATTTTCTCAAACATACAAGTATTAGACACCATTTTAAAGATACAATTCTCGTTAATCCAACCACAGCGTCCGATTTCAAAAAAGCTTTTCGGCGAAAGCAGAACATATCATTATGTCAGCAACTAGTCACAGAAAGCATACAGCGATTTTCCAACCAAAGAGAGGAGTCACAAAAAGCAAAAATATTGATAAAATGAATCACGAACCTTTGGTATTCTTCATCAGATGACACTCCCGGGACAACATGTTACACAATACTTGTATGTTTGGTTCGATCAAGTTAATATTTATATCCAAAAACCTCAGTTTACATTTGGCTTTGCCTCCAAAACATCCCGTGAATTTACACAGAGACACATCAAATCACAGAAATACTCATAATAAACATTAATAAAAGACACAAGTGTTATTCACAGATTTAATGAAAAACTTCTCCTTAAAGCAACCGCTGTGTCAGATTTCAAAAAATCTTTACGGAAAAAGAAAATCATGCAATAATCTGAATATGGCGCTCAGAGACCAACACAACCCAAGAAGATATGCGCCATGTTGGAGTCAACATAAGTCAGAAATAGCATTATAAATATTCACTTACCTTTGATGATCTCTTCAGAATGCACTCCCAGGAATCCCAGTTCCACAATAAATGTTTGATTTGTTCCATAAAGTCCATAATTTATGTCCAAATTCCACCTTGTTGTTCGCGCGTTCAGTACACAATCTAAACTCACGACGGGCGGGCAGGTCCAGGCAAAAGTTCAGACGAAAAGTCATATTACAGTCCGTAGAAACATGTCAAACGAAGTATAGAATCAATCTTTAGGATGTTTTTAACATAAAGCTATGGAAGAGAGCTTGCTCTCATGTGAACGAGCGTCACGAGCTCAAAGCATTTTGCCAGACCACTGACTCATTCCCCTCTCATTCGACCCCACTTCACAGTAGAAGCATCCGACAAGGTTCTAAAGACTGTTGACATCTAGTGGAAGCCTTAGGAAGTGCAACATGACCCATATCCCACTGTATCTTCAATAGGGAATGAGTTGAAAAACGACCAACGTCAGATTTCCCACCTCCTGGTTGGATGTTTTCTCAGGTTTTTGCCTGCCATATGAGTTCTGTTATACTCACAGACATCATTCAAACAGTTTTAGAAACGTCAGAGTGTTTTCTATCCAAATCTACTAAGAATATGCATATATTAGCAACTGGAACTGAGTAGCAGGCAGTTTACTCTGGGCACGCTTTTCATCCAAACGTGAAAATGCTGCCCCCTATCCATAACAAGTTGCTAGGAGAGCCATCTATTTTACAGTACACTAGAACACAGCAAACGTACTTGAACGTTTTTACAAACACAGTTTCGTTCACTTTCAATAACGCAAATAGTTCCAAATGCATGACCTTCTCATTACTAAGTAGTGTGGAATTATCCTCCCTGTTTCCCACACAGTAAATTAGTAAAACAGTAGTCAACATTTAGAAAGGGTCAAAAATACAGTTCTGATAAATGTAACAGCTGTATAANAAAACAGTAGTCAACATTTAGAAAGGGTCAAAAATACAGTTCTGATAAATGTAACAGCTGTATAACCATTTAAGACACTCATATATTTACATATATATATATATATATATATATATATACACACAAGCACACACTACCATTCAAAAATGTGGGGTCACTTAGAAATGTCCTTGTTTAAGAAAGAAAAGCACATTTTTTGTCCATTAAAATAACATAAAATTGATCAGAAATACAGTGGAAACATTGTTAACCCTTTCATGCGTGAGTTCCAAATGTCTCTAACGGTCGCCCCAGTGGGAGTTTTTCTTATGCACGTGATGTTAGAACGTTCTCTCCATTCCAGAATGTGATTGTTACGCAATAGTACACATAATCCGCGCTCCCCTCAAACCAAGGCACGCAGCCTGTTTTTATTTATAGGCTGTTTTCAACTTGTCAATTTCAAATTATTTTCTAACAAGTTTTTTATTTTCTAACAACAGTTTGAATTGAGGAGTGTTCCGCCTCATTCATTCACATAAAAGCAGTCATTTTTACTTTTGTGGACCAATTCATTTTTTGGACATTTCTGACCCAAACGCTTCCCAATTGTTTGTGCAGTTCAAGTCTGCAGACATTTACTTATCTCCCGTCCTGCACACACGTGTTCACATTTTCCGTCTGTTGCCTGCATCACAGTAATAGTTGTTTTCGTTACCAATAATAACTTTGGAAATGGTGTGCGTTTCTATCAAAATAAGTGCCTTATTACGTTATAATAGTTTCTGCATGTCGTGTTATGCCGTTTCTACTGTAGCATACTCTTTTTGTGTATATTCCTTATAAGTTACTAATTTACTAATTTCTAATTTCATAACCTTTATGGTGATATACTCTATGCTTAGATAGCTAGCTAAATTATTCTATTAGCTCTGGAAAACAATACTAATTGCGTCAGAGAAGTATTTGCATGTGTTGTACTTTGAAGCTACCCTGGCCTTATGTCTCCCAAGTGGCACAGCTGTAAGGACCAGCGTCTCATTGCTAGAGTTGTCACTTCAGACACCCAGGTTCAAATCCAGACTCCATTTCTATCAAAGTAAGTACCTAATTGCGTTACAATAGATCCTGTATGTTGTGTTATACTATTTCTACTGTAGCTCACTGTGTGTATGGAGCATAATATATTTGTGTATATTCCTTAT
>NC_036876.1:17852769-17874379 GCF_002910315.2 Salvelinus sp. IW2-2015
TTTGTCCATTAAAAAAAACATACAAATTTGATCAGAAATACGTGGAAACATTGCTTAATCCTTTCGAATGCGTGAGTTCCAAATGTCTCTAACGTCCGCCCCAGTGGGAGTTTTTCTTATGGCACAGTGATGTTAGACGTCCTCTCCATTCCAGAACTGTGATTGTTACGCAATAAGTACACATAATCCGCCTCCCTCAAAACCAAGGCACGCAGCCTTTTTTATTTATAGGCTGTTTTCAACTTGTCATTTCAATTATTATTTCTAACAAGTTTTTTATTTTCTAAACAACAGTTTGAATTTGAGGAAGTTTGTTCCGCCTCATTCATTCACATAAAAGCAGTCATTTTTTACTTTTGGTGACCAATTCATTTTTTGGACATTTCTGACCCAAACGCTCCCAATTGTTTGTGCAGTTCAAGTCTGCAGACATTTACTTATCTCCCGTCCTGCACACACGTGTTCACATTTTCCGTCTGTTGCCTGCATCACAGTAATAGTTGTTTCGTTACCAATAATTAACTTTGGAAATGGTGTGCGTTTCTATCAAATAAAGTGCCTTATTACGTTATAATAGTTTCTGCATGTCGTGTTATGCCGTTTCCTACTGTAGCATACTCTTTTTGTGTATATTTCTACTAATTACTAAATTTTACTAATTTTCAATTTCATAACCTTTAGGTGACTCATACCTATGCTTAGATAGCTAGCTAAAATTATTCTATTAGCTCTGGAAAACAATACTAATTGCGTCAGAGAAGTATTTTTGCATGTGTTGTACTTTGAAGCTACCTGGCCTTATGTCTCCCAATGGCACAGCTGTAAGAAGCGCAGCGTCTCATTGCTAGAGTTGTCACTTCAGACACCCAGGTTCAAATCCAGACTCCATTTCTATCAAAGATAGTACCTAATTGCGTTACAATAGATCCTGTATGTTGTGTTATACTATTTCTACTGTAGCTCACTGTGTGTATGGAGCATAATATATTTGTGTATATTCCTTATAACCCGGACACGCGAGGTAACGTTGCTCATTTCATAAGCTTTATGGTGTTTATATCATCCGTGCCTTATGTAGCTAGCTACTTCTTCTAATTAGCTCTGTAAAACAATGCTTATTATGTCAGAGAAGTATTGGCCTGTTGTATTTTGAAGCTACCCTGGAAAAAATTGAAAATATATTCTGACATCACTTGGTCGTTTTCTGAGTGCATTCCACAAAGCTGTTTATCATGTCAGCCTTATCTACTGTCCCCATTTTGAGGTTTAGTCAAGCAACATCAGTCTGGTTTTGATTTGTCTCTCTCGCCATCAAGGTTGTCCACCTTCCCTTGTGGCCAACCCATGGTTGCTGTATGGACAGTGAGAGGACATGGATGTCTTGTTTGTTCTGTCACATTTACTGCGTTTGCATTCTAGACTGGGACTCATCAAGAAAACAGCAGGGCCAGGAGGGTGAAATGGCTGGCAGCCTTCCAGCTACCACAGAAATCCTGTACTTCGTACACTGTCAGTCTGCCTCCATCACCACCAGCATTTTCAAAGGGAACTGGGACTTTCGTCAGTGGACAAGGGATCCTCAGGTTCAGGGTTGTCAATGGCTACAAGGTTGGGTGGCAGCTCCTCACTGTCACAGTCAGAATCTGATTCCTGACTTTGACTCATTTTCAGTATTTTTTTTATAAATCTCCAGATTTTCCCGCATATGTGAGTTGTCTCCTTTTGAAAGACATTGCTAATGCTACAACTTAGCTCACTAGCTAAATACATAAACAACAACATGAATGTCTTAGAGTGGGAGTGAGAGGTTATGTGATTGCCTGGCTCACACACCATTTGTATCAATAAATCACTATTAAAAAATGTTTTGTGTGGTAATTATTGATATATTTACTGTTTTATTCCCATGTTTTTCAAGTCCCGGTGATAAATCATGCATTCCGATTCTTGCATAGATTGTATTGGGCACATAGTATGTGTGTAAAATAATTTTTTGATGGTTGTACRGATTATGATGAGCTATGATGAGCTAAGCTAATTCCAGCTATGTGTGGAGACATACAATGCATTCTGGGTTTTACGTAATCGTCTGTCGGACCAAAGATGCTATAACAAAATGAGCTGAGTAATWTTTTGAGAACTTCAGGAAGTGAATGGTGGGATGTGAACAATGGTAGACYACACACCCCTTCAACATCCATACTATAAACAGACCAAACTCATCTTGTCTTCTTTATTTATCTTTGGTTTCTGTGAGGAAAAAAGCATGGCTGCGCCCTAAAACTAATCATCGTCGGATTACTTTTGACCTCTAGAAAGTGTTTTACTCAGTTATTTTGATCAATGGTGAGCTCACCAGTGATGTGACTAATTCTAAATAGTAATTGCTAGTAGCTAAATCATATTGTAGTTTACGTCAGCCGAGAGTTAGAAAATATGACCTCTTGTGTTGCGTCAAGCTTTCCTCAGTTAGCGCTAGGACAAATGTAGTCTACATTTTTCCAGTTTGGATGATTGTGTTATGCTAGATGCTTCTGTGAATATCTGAACGTTGCATCCAAACATAAACTGCTCACATTCTGGACATATATTTGTAAGGACTGTGTTTGTGTAAATKGTTTCTGAAAGAAGTGTGGCCAGCTCAAATGCTGATTGTTGCGTCATTCGAAACTGTCCGTTCTAAAAAAGCATTCTAATCACACGGGTGTGATCGTACACTTCAGGGACCACTGTAGAACGATCACACCTGTGTGATGGTACGTGTGAAAGGGTTAATGACGTATATGACTACTGTAGCTGGAAAAGGCTGATTTTGTATGTAATATCTTCATAGGCAAACTGGCCCTAAACAAAATAGAAAGAGGTGCACAACTGAGCAAGAGGACAAGTACACTAAAGTGTCTAGTTTGAGAAACAGACGTCTCACAAGTCCTCAACTGGCAGCTTAATTAAATACTACCCACAAACACCAGTCTCAATGTCAACAGTGAAGAGGCGACTCCGGGATGTTGGCCTTCTAGGCAGAGTTCCTCTGTCCAATGTCTGTGTTCTTTTGCACATCTTAATCTTTTATTTTATTGGCCAGTCTGAGAAATTGCTTTTTCTTTGCAACTCTGCCTAGAAGGCCAGCATCCCGGAATTTCCTCTTCACTGTTGACATTGAGACTGGTGTTTTGCGGGTCCCGTTTAATTTTAATACAGCTGCCAGGTGAGGACTCTTGAGTCGTCTGTTTCTCAAACTAGACACTCTACTGTATTTGTCCTCTTGCTCAGTTGTGCACCGGGGCCTCCCACCCCTCTGTCTATTCTGGTTAGAGACAGTTTGCGCTGTTCTGTGACGAGAGTAGTACCCAGCGTTGCACGAGAACCTCCGTTTCTTGGCAATTTCTCACATGGAATAGCCTTTATTTCTCAGAACAAGAATAGACTGACGAGTTTCAGAAGAAAGGTATTTGTTGCTGGCCATTTTGAGCCTGTAATCGAACCCACAAATGCTGATGCTCCTGATACTTAACTAGTCTAAAGAAGACCAGTTTTATTGCTTCTTTTAATCAGTACAACAGTTTTCAGTTGTGCTAACATAATTGCAAAAGCGTTTCTAATGTTTCTAATGATCAATTAGCCTTTTAAAATTCAGATTAATACATTTGGATTAGCTAACACAACTTGCCATTGGAACACAGGAGTGATGGTTGCTGATAATAGGCATCTGTACGCCTATACAGATATTCAATCAAAACTCAGCCGTTTCCAGCTGCAATAGTCCTTCACAAGATTAACAATGTCTACACTGTCGTTCTGATGAATTGTTGTTATTTTAATGGACAAAAATAATGCTTTTCTTTACAAAACAAGGACATTTTTAACCTGTTTGGGATAGCCCCCCTTTTCTTCAATTTCCGCCTGAAAACATACCCTAATCTAACTGCTTGTAGCTCAGGCCTAGAAGGAAGGATATGCATATTCTTGGTATCTTTTGAAAGCAAACATTCTGAAGTTTGTGTAAATGTGAATTGAATGTAGGAAATATAACACAATAGATCTGGTAGAAAATGAAAATAGGAAATCAACAGACGTTTTTTTGTTCTTTTACTGTTGTTGCATCTTTAAAAATCAACAAGAAAGGCCAAACATTCAGTTATGATACTGGGGATAATTTCAAATCAGAACATAGGTAGGCAACAGTATTTGACCAAAGTTTCAGATGGATACCTTCAGGAATGAGTGAGGTACATGCCATTGAGCATGAAGTCAACCAGGTGTCCCCTCACAAGTTTCCCAAATGTACCCAAGTGCCGGAATTGGTACAATGATACAAATACCTATATACAAAATACAAAACAATTATTCTAACATACCCCAAAAAATATATATTTGAAAAATTCAAGAAAAAAAAATAATATAAAAAAAATAAAAAAAATAACAAGGGAACTATTTACACTTCAATGTTCAATCATGTGAAGACTCTCTGTCTCTAAACAATGTTGCGCTCCTGATGCCATATCCCATAGCAGTCTCTCTCTGGTGTTGAAACAGAGGGTCACAGCACAGGTGGTGCAGGTGACAGGGGACTTCTTGTGGCACAGGGCACAACGAAGCCGCCCTACTGTGCCCCTTTTCCCGAGGCAACATCCCTGCCTGCAATGATGAACTTCAGCATGTGCGTACGCTGGTTGGAGCAGAAGGGACAGAGGTAGAGGGGACAGAAGGTGCTACAGTGTTCTTGCTGTAGTTAGCAAGCTCCTGGATAGAGCTGCTCCCTAAAGGGTAGCTGTGAGATGGGGGGCTGTCCACAGTTCTTGGCCATTTCCTTCTGGAGGATGAAGGAATTCACTACAGCAATGTCAATAAAATGATAGAATAAAGTTCTGTACCATTTCTGGTCTTGTGAAGGACATTGTAATATCCTATCAGCGGCATCCGATAGGTCTACACCCCCCATGCTCTTTGTAATCCCTCACAGCATCTGGAAGGGGACATTTCTGGCAGTCCAAGCGCCTGTAGGACCTTTCAACCGTCGAACAACGTGATCCCCACCGAACGACTTGTGAATAGTGGAACACATGACTACCTCTCGAGTGTCCATCCACTTCACAAACAGCAAACCATCTTCACGGATCCATCTCATGGTACCCCGCTCAGCCCGCTTAGGCATGTCGTTTACCCTGGTTTTTGGAAAACCCACTCGGTTGGTCCGAATGGTCCACAGGCCCACATCTCCAGCTTCTCAGGTCTGTGAACAGGGTAGGGCTTGGTAGAAGTTGTCTACAAATGTTTGTAGACCCTTCCCCAACAGCTGGAAATCTAATAACTGCATCACAGAATCATAACTGAGTCCCTTACCGCTCGTACAAGTGTCTTCCCCTCATAGACAAAAAAAATTGCACGTGTATGCACACGCAGAACGGCCAAAACCAAACAGCTTGTAACCCCATTTTGTGGGTTTGTTGCGCATGTACTGTTTTAGGCCAATTCTGGCCTTTGAGGCTACCACTCCTCTATCTATGGAAAGGTTCTGGGCGGGCTGAAAATATGTCTTGCATGCCTCAATGATATCATGGTAGAGAGGTTTAATCTTGCATAGTCTGTCAAAGCCTGCTGTGCCTCGTTTCGCCTCGTTGTCCTTATCAACCTCTGGGTCACTAATGTGAAGTGCCCGTGAAATTGTCCAGAAACCTCTTACAAGACATGACCGTTGAGGGAAAGGCAGTTGATAGAGTGGTGCAGTTTTCCAGTAGTGTTTGAGGTTCTTCAACTTCACCAGCCCCATGTAAATGACCATAGACAGGTAGCCAAACAGTTCTGAAATGGAAATGTCCTTCCATGCCTCTGTCTTGCCTTCCTGCTTCTTAGCCCCATTTTATTAGTGTTCATCACCAGGGTATACAACAACTGCCGAGGTGAAGAACAACTGGAAAAGTTGCATGGCTGTACTTAGAAGTTGGGTCCAATTGAGGGCCTACTGGGCGTTTTGGGCGGAAAAGTGGAGCTGGTGGGGCCACATCCTCCTCAAGAACAGGAGTGCCAAACGGTCCTCCTCCGCTCTGGCAGGTTCCACGCTGGACGGTTCCACGCTGCCCTCCTCCGCACGCTGCCCTTCCTCCGCACGCTGCCCTCCTCGCTTCTTTGCCGCCGGCTTTACCACCCCTTGATGGCCGGGCGGGGTAGGTGTGGTGCCGATACAGCCGGGGTCCAGCTGGATGGACCAGCTTCATGGGGGATTTTCTCCTTGGCTCCCAATCAGAATCGCTGGGACTGTGAAATAAAGACAGACACATATTATATATACACAATTTGTGACCATGGTGAGGTTTTGTCAATTCCATTTTAGATATAAAATACATGGAAACATTAGGTAATAATTATACGACACATATTATATATACACAATTTGTGACATGTGAGGTTTTGTCAATTCCATTTTAGATATTAAAATACATGGAAACAATTAGGTAATAATTATACAGACACATATTATATATACACAATTTGTGACCATGGTGAGTTTTGTCAATTCCCATTTTAGATATAAAATACATGGAAACAATTAGGTAATAATTATACAGAACACATATTATATATACACAATTGTTGACCATGGTGAGTTTTGTCAATTTCCATTTTAGATATAAAATAATGGAAAACAATTAGGTAATAATTATACAGACACATATTATATATACACAATTGTGACCATGGTGAGGTTTTGTTCAATCCATTTTAGATATAAAATACATGGAAACAATTAGGTAATAATTATACAGACACATATTATATATACAACATTTGTGACCATGGTGAAGGTTTTGTCAATTCCCATTTTAGATATAAAATACATGGAAACAATTAGGTAATAATTATACAGACACATATTATATATAACAATTTGTGACCATGGTGAGTGTTTTGTCAATTCCATTTTAGATATAAAATACATGGAAACAATTAGGTAATAATTATACAGACACATATATATATTAACACAATTTGTGACCATGGTGAGGTTTGGTCCAGACACACAGACATACACCCACAATGTAGAGCAATATGTACTTTCTACATTTCAATATACTTGTGTACTTTTATATTTCATGTCCTAGTCATATTTTATATAAGGCAAATAAAATACAATATCTCAAACAACTCAAATGAATTATATTTGATATTACTAATTTCAAACAACGTTACTCACCGATCCAAAACTGCGTCTTCACCGTGGAGAACATGTCTTCAAATTCTGAATCCACGGATTCAATCTCACTGGATTCATTAGATTTAGTTCACTATCACTAGATCTCCTATTTCATCAATTATATCGTGAATATCTGTGTACCTGGTCTTGGTCTTTGATTTTGCTGATTTATTAGCCATTATTTGTAACTAGAAAATGCTCAGAAAAAAAACGTTTGCGGCGCGTAAAAACGGCAGGGATCCTTCTGGTAGAGTTTTTCAATGGCGAATAGCCTGTGTACGCATGGCTTTACAACGAAGCCTATTATTTCCGGTAGAAACCATTGCATATGCCATGTACCTCTGTTCATGGCTATCATCCAGCTAGATTTCAAGAAAATCAGTGGTCATTGGTCCGAAATACAGTCAATCAACGAAGGACAGGTCATTCGATTGGCGCGTCAGGAGGTCGTTGTTTGGTCTGTTCAAATCAATTTGTTCGGTCAATATGTCCGGGAAAAGAAACCATGATGGTTGGTTGTTTTACTAACAAACAGAGGATTCTAATGAAACCGAACTTGACTTGATAAAACTCCTTTAGAGTGAGTAATTACAATGAACGTTACGTCCAAAGTTGAAGGAGGCTGAATTTTCACACAAGCCGTTCACAAATGTTTCGTGTTAGGCTATAAAAATGGATTATATCGAACAAAAAGCCACTTGATTGTTTCGTCGTGACCTTTAGGATTGCCAAAAGAAGAAAATTCCTTAAGGTAATTGATGATTTTTATTGCTATTTCTGACTTTCGTGACTAATGTACTTTGTTGTAATGTGTTGTTTACTGATCGATAATCGCTTTTGCAGTGAAGCTTTTCGAATCGGACATATTGGCTAGATTAACAAGAGGTATAGCTTTGAATTGCGTAAAACACTTCTGATTTAATTGAAGCTAAATATTTATAATTATGACATTTCGCCATTTCGCCATTTTTTTTTTCTGAAAACGTGCCGCTAGCGGCACCCCAATCCTAGACAGGCTAAGTGACCCTAAACTTTTGAACAGTAGTGTATATATAATACCAGTCAAAAGTTAAGACACACCTACGAATTCTAGGGATTTTCTTTATTTACTATTTTCTACATTGGTAGAATATTGGTGAAGACATCAAAACTGTGAATAAGAAATACAGAATCATGTAGTGTGTGTTAAGTGTTAAACACATAAAAGTACATTTTATATTTGAGATTCTTCAAAGTAGCCACCCTTTGTCTTGATGACAGCTTTTCACACTTTTGACATTCTCTCAACCAATTTCATGAGGTAGTCACCTGCAATCCACTTCAATTAGCAGGTGTGCCTTTCTTTCTTAATGCGTTTGGGACAATCAGTTGTGTTGTGACAAGGTAGGGGTGGAATACAGAAGATAGCCCTATTTGGTAAAAAACCAAGTCCATATTATGACAAGAACAGCTCCGATAAGCAAAAGAAATGACAGTCCATTATTACGTTAAGACATGAAGGTCAGTCAATGCGGAACATTTCAAGATTTTGAAAGTTTCTTTAAGGACAGTCGCAAAAACCATCAAGCACTATGATGAAACTGGCTCAAATTGAGGATCGCCACAGGAAAGATAGACCCAGAGTTACCTCTTCTGCAGAGGATAAGTTCATTAGAGTTTTCCAGCCTCAGAAATTGCAGCCCAATAAATGGTTCACAGAGTTCAAGTAAGAGACACATCTCAACATCAACTGTTCAGAGGAGACAGCTTGAATCAGGCCTTCATGGTGGAATTGCTGCATAGAAATCTCTACTAAATACACCAAAAAGAAGATGAGACTTGCTCAGGTCAAGAAACACAAGCAATGGACATTAGACCAGTGAAATCTGTCCAAATGTGGATTTTTGGTTCCAACCGCAATCTCTGATTGTGTGGTTCCCACCGTGAAGCATGGAGGAGGAGGTGTGATGGTGGGGGTGCTTTGCTGGTGACACTGTCAGTGATTTATTTAGACTTCAAGGCACACTTAACCAGCATGGCTACCACAGCATTCTGCAGCGATACGCCATCCCATCTGGTTTGTGCTTCGTGGGACTACTTTTTTTTTCTCAACAGGACAATGACCCAACACACCTCCAGGCTGTGTAAGGGCTATTTGACCAAGAAGGAGAGCTCGCATGGGAGTGCCCTGCATCAGATGACCTGGCCTCCACAATCACCGACCTCAACCCAATTGAGATGGTTTGGGATGAGTTGGACCGCAGTGTGAAGGAAAAGCAGCCAACAAGTGCTCAGCTGTGGGAACTCCTTCAAGACTGTTGGAAATGCATTCCTCATGAAGCTGGTTGAGAGAATGTGTTTGTGCAAAATGTTTCCGTGAAAAAACAGTGTGGCCAGCTCAAATGCTGATTGTTGCATCAATCGAAACTGGACATTCTAAATAAGCGTTCAAATAATACCGGTTTGAGAGTACGCTGCAGGGACCACTATAGAATGATCACARCCATTTGTTGGTACGTGRGAGAAGGTTAAGCAAGAAACACCGTTCAAACTTTAAAACGTGTACACTGATCAGGAGCAGTGTGCTTACATACAACTTGTTGATGTCTTTTATACTTTATAAGTTATACATTTTTTGTCCTCCCATCCACTTTCATGGCATTTCCTCAACATTTTAAAAACCCCATTGTGACATCATCACTTCCAACATTCCATTCACTGTAAATGCAACCATGCAATTTTTGACACAATTCAGCAACTTTAACCACTTGGCCAACAACTTAGACAAAACGTTAGAGTGTATAAAATCTTCCTCTACTTTTCTGCTTTTCAAATCTGAACGTGGAACAGAAATATCTTATTCTGACAAAAGTTAGCTGTTTTAGTAAATGCAAAATCAACATTTTCTGTAACTCTTTATAAACAGATGTTGACCACTCTCAGACCACACAACTACTGAAACACACAACTGACCACAACCACACAACTACTGACCAGAACTACTGACCACAACTACTAAACTACTGACCACAACCACACAACTACTGACCACAACTATCAACCACGCCCACACAACTACTGACCCACACAAATAATGACCACAGCCACAAAACTACTGACCACAATTACCTACCACAACTACTGACAACAAGTACTGAGCACACCCATACTGTAGAGCCCAAGGAACCTGCAACACAAATAGACAACTCACCACAACTACACAACTACTGACAGCAACTACTGATCTGGTCTGCACTAGATCTGGTCCAGCTCGGGATTGTATTAGCCCTCGTCTAGCTCTGGTCTGCACTATAAATTATAATGATTTAAATTAGCATAAATGTGTACATCATACCTACCAACAGTAGTTGCAATTCTTGAACCGTTCAAGCTAGAGAAACCAGACCAACTTCTACATGTTCAGGCTATCCTATCAACCAACCAATCAGTCAATCATTCAATTCAAACAATCAATTGACTTATCAATCATTTACCCATTTTTTTATAAACTGTAACTAGTCACCTCCATTACTACTGCAGACACTACCACCAAATTGTACATGTTCAGGCTATCCTAACTTAAAATTATGTTTTACTTTTATCAATTATAACTACATAAATGTGAATACATTTTCATAAAATAATCCACCAACAGTAAGTCTTGAACAGTTCAAGCTATATACACCAAGTCAACTTTCAGTTTCAGTTCTAGTTTTATCACACCTGGACTAATGCCCAGCTGTGTGGTCATATGCAGCAGACGGACATAGGGTAAATTGCAATAGGTCCAGAACAAAGCAGCACATAACTTAGATGTACACGGAGGGCAAGTGTAAGTAACATGCATGTCAATCTCTCCTGGCTCGTAGTTGTGGACACATTGACTGCATCACTATTGTTCTTTATGCGAGGTATTGATGTGTTGAAGGTACTGAACTGTCTGTTCAAGCAGTTGGCACACAGTTCAGAATCAGACTGTCACGATCGTCTACTGAAGAGAGTGAGGACCAAGGCGCAGCGCGTGAAAAGAACATCTTCTTTTATTCAGAAGAGAGAAAACATGAAACGAACACTATACATAAACTAAACAAACGACCGTGAAGCTATAAACGTTGTGCACACACACACAGGCTACAAACGTTCAAACATAGACAATTACCCACAAACACCTAAAGCCTATGGCTACCTTAAATATGGCTCCCAATCAGAGACAACAATAACCAGCTGTCTCTGATTGAGAACCAAATCAGGCAACCATAGACTTTCCTAAACACCTACACTCAACCATAGACAATCCTAGACACATACACTCAACACAAACCCATACACTAAAACCAACACCCCCTTTACCATAATAAACACCCAAAACACAAACATACCCCATGTCACACCCTGACCTAACTAAAATAATAAAGAAAACAAAGAATACTAAGGCCAGGGCGTGACACAGACAATCATTGGTACAACACAAGACATGCAACCAGAGGTTTCTTCACAGTCCCGAGGTCCAGAACCAAGGCTGGGAAATGTACAGTATTGCATAGAGCCATGACTATATGGAACTGTCACTCCAGATACAGTTGAAGTTGGAAATGTACATACACCTTAGCCAAATACATTTATTCCTGACATTTAATTTGAGTAAAAATGAACTGTCTTAGGTCAGTTAGGACCACCACTTTATTTTAAGAATGTGAAATGTCAGAATAATAGTAGAGAGAATGGTTTATTTCAGCTTTTATTTCTTTCATCACATTCCCAGTGGGTCAGAAGTTTACATACACTCAATTAGTATTTGGTAGCATTGTCTTTAAATTGTTTAACTTGGGTCAAACGTTTCGGGTAGCCTTCCACAAATAACCTACAATAAGTTGGGTGAATTGTGGCCCATTCCTCCTGACAGAGCTGGTGTAACTGAGTCAGGTTTGTAGGCCTCCATGCTCGCACATGCTTTTTCAGTTCTGGTCTCAAAATTTCTATAGGATTGAGGTCAGGGCTTTGTGATGGCCACTCCAATTCCTTAACTTTGTTGTCCTTAAGCCATTTTGCCACAACTGTGGAAGTATGCTTGGGGTCATTGTCCATTTGGAAGACCCATTTCGACCAAACTTTAACTTCCTGACTGATGTCTTGAGATGTTGCTTCAATGTATCCACGTAATTTTCCTGCCTCATGATGCCATCTATTTTGTGAAGTGCACCAGCCCCTCCTGCAGCAAAGCACCCCACAACATGATGCTGCCACCCCCGTGCTTCACGGTTGGGATGGTGTCTTCGGCTTGCAAGCATCCCCTTTTTCCTCCATACATAACGATGATCTTTATGGCCAAACAGTTCTATTTCTGTTTCATCAGACCAGATGGCATTTCTATAAAAAATACAATATTTGTCCCCATTTGCAGTTGCAAACCGTAGTGGTTTTGGAGCAGTGGCTTCTTCTTGCTAAGCGGCCTTAAGGTTGGTCGATATCAATCAAATGTATTTATATAGCCCTTCTTACATCAGCTGATATATCAAAGTGCTGTACAGAATCCCAGCCTAAAACCCAAACAGCAAGCAATGCAGGTGTAGAAGCACAGTGGCTAGGAAAAACTCCCTAGAAAGGCCAAAACCTGGGAAAAAACCTAGAGAGGAACCAGGCTATGAGGATGGCCAGTCCTCTTCTGGCTGTGCCGGGTGGAGATTATAACAGAACATGGCCAAGATGTTCAAATGTTCATAAATGACCAGCATGGTCAAATAATAATAATCACAGTAGTTGTCGAGGGTGCAGCAAGTCAGCACCTCAGGAGTAAATGTCAGTTGGCTTTTCATAGCCGATCATTGAGAGTATCTCTACCGCTCCTGCGTCTCTAGAGAGTTGAAAACAGCATGTCTGGGACAGGTAGCACGTCCGGTGAACAGGTCAGGGTTCCATAGCCGCAGGCAGAACAGTTGAAACTGGAGCAGCAGCACGGCCAGGTGGACTGGGGACAGCAAGAGTCATCATGCCAGGTAGTCCTGAGTCATGGTCCTAGGCTCAGGTCCTCTGAGAGAGAGAAAAAGAAAGAAAGAGAGAAAAAGAGAATTAGAGAGAGCATACTTAAATTCACACAGGACACCGGATAAGACAGGAGAAATACTCCAGATATAACAGACTGACCCTAGCCCCCGACACAAACTACTGCAGCATAAATACTGGAGGCTGAGACAGGAGGGGTCAGGAGACACTGTGGCCCCATCCGATGATACTCCCAGATAGGGCCAAACA
Source organism: Salvelinus sp. IW2-2015 (assembly GCF_002910315.2). NCBI lineage: Eukaryota > Metazoa > Chordata > Actinopteri > Salmoniformes > Salmonidae > Salvelinus > Salvelinus sp. IW2-2015. The sequence goes on from NC_036876.1 coordinate 17,866,190, forward strand.
GGCAGGATATAACCCCACCCACTTTTCCAAAGCACAGCTCCCACACCACTAAAGGGATATCTCCAACCACCAACTTACCATCCTGAGACAAGGCCGAGTATAGGCCACAAAGATCTCCACCACAGCACAACCCAAGGGGGGGCGCCAACCCAGACAGGAAGACCACATCAGCGACTCAACCCACTCAAATGACGCACCCCTCCTAGGGACGGCATGGAAGAGCCCCAGTAAGCCAGTGACTCAGCCCCTGTATTAGGGTTAGAGGCAGAGAATTCCAATGGAGAGAGGGGAACCGGCCAGGCAGCGACAGCAAGGGCGGTTCGTTGCTCCACAGCCTTTCCGTTCACCTTCACACTCCTGGGCCAGACTACACTCAATCATATGACCTACTGAAGAGATGAGTCTTCAGTAAAGACTTAAAGGTTGAGACCGAGTCTGCGTCTCTCACATTGGTAGGCAGACCATTCCATAAAAATGGAGCTCTATAGGAGAAAGCCCTGCCTCCAGCTGTTTGCTTAGAAATTCTAGTGACAATTTGGAGGCCTGCGTCTTGTGACCGTAGCATACGTGTAGGTATGTACGGCAGGACCAAATCGGAAAGATAGGCATGGGCAAGCCCATGTAATGGTTTGTAGGTTAACAGGAAGCCAGTGTAGGGAGGCTAGCACTGGAGTKATATGATCACATTTTTTGGTTCTTGTCAGGATTCTAGCAGCCGTATTTAGCACTAACTTAAGTTTATTTAATGGTTTACCCGGGTAGCCGGAAAGTAGAGCATTGCAGTTGTCTAACCTATAAGTAACAAAAGCATGGATTCATTTTTCTGTATCATATTCGGACAGAAGGTTTCTGATTTTTGCAATGTTACGTAGTTGGAAAGAAGCTGTCCTTGACAAAGTCTTGATAAGTTCGTCAAAAGAGAGATCAGGGTCCGAGGTCCTTCACAGTTTTATTTGAGATGACTGTACAACCATCAAGATTCATTGTCAGATTCAACAGAAGATCTCTTTGTTTCTTGGGACCTTGAAACAGCATCTCTGTTTTGTCCGAGTTTAAAAGTAGAAAGTTTGCAGTCATCCACAACAATTTTGGGGCTTCACCATGTTTCATTGAAATGTACAGCTGTGTGTCAACCGCATAGCAGTGAAAGTTAACATTATGTTTTCGAATGACATCCCCAAGAGGTAAAATATATAGTGAAAACAATAGTGGTCCTAAAACGGAACCTTGAGGAACACCGAAATTTACAGTTGATTTGTCAGAGGACAAACCATTCACAGAGACAAACTGATATCTTTCCGACAGATAAGATCTAAACCAGGCCAGAACTTGTTCGTGTAGAACAATTTGGGTTTCCAATCTCTCCAAAAGAATGTGGTGATCGATGGTATCAAAGGCAGCACTAAGGTCTAGGAGCACGAGGACAGATGCAGAGCCTCGGTCTGATGCCATTAAAAGGTATATTACTACCTTTACAAGTGCAGTCTCAGTGCTATGATGGGGTCTAAAACCAGACTGAAGCATTTCGTATACTACTATCACACTATGTGTGATGTTTTAAATGTACGTAGTTCAATCCTTGACTAATACTTTTCTGTACTATGTAAAGTTTCATGTGGACCCAGGGAAGGAAAAAGTAGCTGCTGCTTCGCAGCAGAAAATTGGGATCCTAATAAATACCAAATAATAATTACCAAAAACAAAACACAAAATATGTTCAGCTTATCCTAACTTTTCATCTACCGACTTTATCAAATATAACCAGTCACCATCATTACTACTTCAGACACTACCACTACAATAAAGTATTTCAAAACCATACWTACTTTAAAGCAGGCTATCAAACACAACACATTTTCTTTAGAAAATGTACTTTTAGCCTAAATAGTTTGCTTATTAGATAGAACCAAAGCTAGCTATGAGTAGGTCCTCAAAGAAACCTGTTCTACATAGCTATTCCCCTACCACAAAAATATATTTAAAGAGTTGTCATCACTAGATGCACCATCATATTTCTCTCCCCAAATAATAGCCTACAATTTTATAATCATTACATTATCATTCAACTAAAATCAAACGTTTTTGTAAATCGAGCATCTTTTAAAGGCTAGGGGGCAGTGTTCGGAAGTTTGGATAGTCTGACATGCCCAAAGTAAACTGCCTGTTACTCAGGCCCAGAAGCTAGGATATGCATATAATTTGTTGTATTTCATAGAAAACACTTTGAAGTTTCTAAAACTGTTAAAATAATGTCTGTGAGTATAACATAACTGATATGGCATGCGAAAACCAGAGGAAAATCCATCCGGGAAAATTTGTTTTTTGAGCTCCCAGGCCATTCTTATGTTGGCCTATTGAATTTCCAACCACACAGGACCTAGATTGCAGTACCTATGGCTTCCACTGGATGTCAACAGTCTTTGTATAAGGTTTCAGGCTTGTTTTTTGAAAAATATACAAGTAGTTGTAGTTTTTCCAAGGACTCTAGTCTTGTGGCGCGTGAATGAGGGCGAGCACTTCGTTATTTATTTCCGGTATTGAACATACTCTTAAATATGATTGTTTGTTTACATATTAGGGTACCTGAGGATTGATTAGAAACATTGTTTGACTTGTTTGGATGAAGTTTACCGGTAACTTTTGGGATTCCTTTGTCTACATGTTGAACGAGTTCAACGGCTGGATTACTGATACAAATGCGCAGTATTGACTTTGGGGGGGGGTGAATAGTTAGGCACACTCAAATTATTATAATGTTTTGTCTTATTTCTTGTTTGTTTCACGAGAGACAATATTTTGCATCTTCAAAGGGGTAGGCATGTGTGTAAATCAAATGATACAAACCCCCCAAAAATCAATTTCAATTCCATGTTGTAAGAAAACAAAATAGGAAAAATGCCAAGGGGGGTGATTAGTTTCATAAGTCACTGAGACTACCTCTGTGTGTTTAGGCCCACAGTACGGTATGTTTATAGAATAAATGTGTATGTTTATAGAATAAATGTGTGTGTTTACGTATGTGTCAAGAAAGTTGTTTCGTGTGTGTCCGTCCATCAGTGTGTGCTTGAGTGTGTGCTTTAGTATGTGTGTGTGTGTGTGTGTGTGTGTACGGTATTTGTGTGAATACATAGCGTGCTGGGCCTAATTTCAGACAGCTCTCGCCTGTTTCTAGTTGATCGATAAAACACACTCGCTCCATGTTTTTAGATTAAAGCAACGTTGGGCAGAATTACACTATCACCACTCCACACCTCTAACTCTCCACTCTGGTTTTGGGGAGATACACTATTGTGTTTATCGATTAAAGATTAAGAAAGAGATGGAGAGAGACAGACAGAGAGAGAAATTACATTTTAATTGGTTGTATAGCATGGACCCTGCATTCAGTTTAAAAGTGGTTCTCTCAACAACCCTTAAAATCTATTCAGGGGATTTCAGTCCATTTCAAATAGCAAATWTTTTTTTTTACCAAGTGTGAAACTTATATATAGTATCTAAAGCAGGGTAGTCAACCTCATTTTGCCCAGGGTCCACATTCGACCACAATGAAAATGTGTTATATTTCCTCTCCGTAAACATTTTTGCAAATGGATTTTCCGTTGCTCCCTGACTGTCTAGCTTTCATTTCCTTTTTTATTAGCGAGCTGGACGCAGTCAAGAAACTATATAAATGTAGGTCCAGTATGTCATTTTAAAGTACAGAGTTTCTCCCCTTTTTAGAGTGGGGCAGAGAAAAAAAAAGATAAAGAATATTCAATTTTAATAGATTAATTGCTTCAGTTATTAATGCATTTCTTTAATAAAAAGACAGGTGATGCTGATAATACTGATATCGTCATCGAGGCAGAGGTCATGTACAGTGCCTTCAGAAAGTATTCACACCCCTTGCCTTTTCCAACATTTTGTTATGTTACAGCCTGAATTTTAAAAGGATGAAAAAAAATGTTTTCACTCGCATACACATAATACCCCATAATGTCAAAGTGGAATTMTATTGTTCCAAATGTTTACAAATTAATAAAAAATGGAAATCTGAAATGAGTCAATAACCTTGAGTCAAGTATTCAACCCCTTTGTTATGGCAAGCCTAAATAAGTTCCGGAGTAAAATTTTGCTTAACAAGTAACATCATAAGTTGCGTGAATATTTTTATGACAACCTCATCTACAGTGCATTTGGAAAGTATTCAGACCCCTTGACTTTTTCCACATTTTGTTATGTTACAGCCTTATTCTAAAATGAATTAAATAATATTCCCTCTCATCAATCTACACACCATACCCCATAATGACAAACTGAAAAGAAAAAAAGTGTGTACAAATTTAAAAAATATATAAACAGAAATACCTTATTTACATAAGTATTCAGACCCTTTGCTATGAGAAGGGAAAWTGAGCTCTGGTGCATCCGGTTTCCATTGATCATCCTTGAGATGTTTCTACAACTTGATTGGAGTCCACCTGTGGTGGTGACATGATTTGGAAAGGCACACACCTGTCTATATAAGGTCCCACAGTTGACAGTGCATGTTAGAGCAAAAACCAAGCCATGAGTTCAAAGGAATTGTACGCAGAGCTCCGAGACATGATTGTGTCGTGGCACAGATGTGGGGAAGGGTAGAGAAACATCATTGCATTATTGAAGGTCCTCAAGAACACAGTTGCCTCCATCATTCTTAAACGGAAGAAGTTTTGAACCACAAAGTCTCTTCCAAACTGAGCAATCGGGGGAGAAGGGCCTTGGTCAGGGAGGTGACCAAGAACCCGATGGACACTGACAGAGCTCCAGAGTTCTTCTGTGGAGATGGGAGAAACTTCCAGAAGAACAACCATCTCTGCAGCACTCCACCAATCAGGCCTTTATGGTAGAGTGGCCAGACGGAAGCCACTCCTCAGCAATAGTTACATGACAGCCAGCTTGGAGTTTGCCAAAAGACACCTAAATAACTCTCAGACCATGAGAAACAAGATTCTTTGGTCTGACGAAACCAAGGTTGAACTCTTTGACCTGAATTCCAAGCGTCACGTCTGTAGGAAACCTGGCACCAGGGACTGTGAGACTAGTCAGGATCGAGGGAAAGATGAACGGAGCAAAGTACAGAGAGAGCCTTGATGAAAACCTGCTCCATAGCAGAGGCTCACCTTCCAACAGGACAATGACCCTAAGCACACAGACAAGACAACACAGAAGTGGCTTTGGGACAAGTCTCTGAATGTCCTTGAGTGGCCCAGCCAGAGCCCGGACAAACATCTCTGGAGAGACCTGAAAATAGCTGTGCAGCGACACTCGCCATCCAACCTGACATAGCTTGAGAGGATCTGCAGAGAAGAATGGGAGAAACTCCCCAAATACAGGTGTGCCAAGCTTATAGTGTCATACCCAAGAAGGCTCGAGGCTGCAGTTTCTGCCAAAGTTGCTTGAGTAAAGGGTCTGAAAACTTATGTAAATGTGATATTTCATTTTTTTACTGTTAATACATTTGCAAAAAATTCTAAAGACCTGTTTTTGCTTTCTCTCCACACACAAGCAGACTGTTGTCTTTTTTTACTATTCAAACTGTAGTAACCTGGTATATTATGTTTACCAATAGATGGCAGTATTGACTCAAGACGGGGGTTTGCTTCCCGCTATCCGTAGCTATTTCCTAGGTCTGCCTATTTAACTATGATTAAGAAAGCTTCAGGTAGTTTAAGCCAGGTGCATAAGATAATGTAAAATCTAAGTTACAATTAAAGACTAAACCGTACGTAAGTCTCATGAGTCGTAATTCTAAGAAGCCTTTAAGGATACTACACAAACCAATGACGTTTAAAACTCTCACTCATGCCAGCCTTCCTAGTCATAAAAGAGCAGCAGGAGATACACTCCCATGAATAGAGAACGAAAGAGTGAAGGCAGGAGCAAAGAAAGAATGGGAGATGGCTTATGAAACGATGGAGCGAAGATAATATCTCTACACCATCTCTCTTTCTCCGCCATTCTCCCGTGAATTGCCCATACTGCTCCACTAGTAAATCCCTTAGCATACTGTAGTAGGAGGCATGTTACAGATGTGTTGCGCTGTTATGATTCCCCCATGATGCGCATAATGTGCTTTGATGGTTCCACTCAGGGAGTGGTGATAAGAATGAATTAAGTGAAGGAGCGAGAGGGCCGCTCTGTCGAAGGTAGGAACTACTTTCCCAGGGACCATGATTTGCATAATGTAAGTGATGCATCCATGCACACTCTCCTGCTCCGAGGCTGTTAGGGCCTCCTAATTGCTGGCATGGGTCACCTGGTCACCATGGTGATGCCTGTTACTTGGAGGTGTGCTGCTTGGAGAGTGTGAAGACACACTTCTGAACACACACACATACACATCAAAGGTGTGTGTAATGAAGATGATTGTGCATGCGTGTGTGTGTGTGCCTGTTTGCACATAAAATAAGATGTCTAATCAGATATTGTCTTTGTCACTGTGACACTCTCCTGTGTAACTGTGTGCTATTCAGACTAAGCCGTAACAGAGCATCTCCCCAATCCTTCCTCTCATCCCTCCTGGGGGGCTCATTTGGATCTTCCTCTCTGGCATTCCCTCAACATCAGGCCAACCCCTGTGTCCCGGGTGCTGAGCACTTGCCTCATTAGGCTGAGCATTGCCTGTAGGTGTCTGTTTGTCTCTGCCTCAGTGGATTTCATTCACAAATCCTGTGTATGTGTTTGTGTGTGTGAGGGGATAGTGTGTGTGTGTGTATGTGTGAGGGGATAGTGTGTGTGTGTGTGTGATGGGACAGTGTGTGTGTGTGTGTGTGCGTGCTTGCATGTGCGTGTGTGCGTGACACAGTCACTTAATTCTGTTCCCAAGGCACACTGGGAATTTGCATATCCCACCCCCTGAGTCGGGCGATAGCAGGGGTGAACGACTGCCCCCTCTCATTGAAGCCATGGAAGTTCAAGGCCTCACTGCGGTACTGCAGACATTGTTAGCAGAATACAGGATCCCCTATCAGAGTGAATGGAAAAATGTCAATCGTCGATGTCAATTGTCGTGTAAATCKAACATTTTTTTATAAGATCATGGTACCAATAATAGCTTCTAATACACAAGATGTATATCCTTGAACCAATTATTTTAAAATCGCACACAGAAGTTATAAAGAAAATGTTGCTGCTAATGGCAGCCTCGGTCAGCCATCAACTTGAGTTACTCAATGAGGGAGCAGCACTGAGCTAGCCTGCAACGTCACTTCCTGAAGTAGCTCAAACTGCTCGTGTTATGTCTCCATGAGAAGCCATCTTAAACAACTTTATTTTGCTTCAATGTGCTATTGAGTCTTTACATAGGAATGAATTGTGTCACATGATTGAAGACTTTGTCCATTCATACATACAGTGACTATCCAAAGCGATGTCTCTTCCAGGTAGGGGGGGAATAGTCATAGCCGCATCGACAATGTCCACCACCCATTACTGGCTAGTAAATCACCAGTGATTGTTGTCTCAAAATTAAGATGTTATTTTTGAGTTTCCTACTTTGGAGGCAAACAGGGAGTTGGGCATAAGGTGAGTTTACTTAACAAGTCTCAAGCCACGCCCACATGAGAATACACCTCTCTAAGACATAATTCAGCTGTATTTGAGAAGTGGAAAATCTATTTGTCAATGAATTGCCACTTGTGCAAAAGGACGGGGCTAGACACAAAGTCTCAAAAGAATGGGGGTATCATCGGAAATCGTGGACATGGGACAAAACAGTTTTGACCCACGTATTTATCGAAGTTGATATATCGAATGGGAATTACAGTGGCTTGTGAAAGTATTCACCCCCCTTTGCATTTTTCCTTACAACCTGGAATTGCAATAGATTTTTTGTGGGGTTTGTATCATTTGATTTACACAAATGCCTACCACTTTGAAGATGCAAAATATTTTGTATTGTGTGACAAACAAGAAATAAGACAGAAAACTTGAGCGTGCATAACTATTCAACCCCTAAGTCAATACTTTGTTGTGCCACCTTTTGCAAGAATTACAGCTGCAAGTCTCTTGGGGTATGTCTCTATAAGCTTGGCACATCTAGCCACTGGTATTTTTGCCCATTCTTCAGCAATCTTTAAGTCACACCACTTTAAGTCACACCATTCTCAATAGGATTGAGGTCTGGGCTTTGACTAGGCCATTCCAAAACATTTAAATGTTTTCCCTTAA
>NC_036876.1:17878831-17964246 GCF_002910315.2 Salvelinus sp. IW2-2015
CCGTTTGTCAATAGGGGAGCTGTTAGCATTATTTTTTGTTTTTATTACTTTCCAAATTCTATAACTGCCTCGTACCAATTCTTGATCGTACAAATATAGCATATTATTGTTATTTATTGGCAATAGAAAACAGGTCTATAAGTTTTCTATGAGGAGTTGAAATTTGTCTCTGAGTGGTACAGACACAATTTCTCACAGCACTTTTCATGACAGGGTTTCAGATTTCAGAAATTTTTACCTCTGATCTGGGCTTTTATAAGGGCCACAGTGAATTGCTATTTTATGAAGAAACCGACACTGCCTACGTCTTCCTCTGGTGTCTGTACGTCATCACGTTTTCAATGAAATCGATGGGACGTTCTCACGCCATTAATAAAATGGACCAAAATGATGTACATGAGACCGCCTTTCTCCAATGTGCGCCTTCAGCGTAAGGGGCCAATCGGACTGTCTCGCTTTCCAAGTCGTTTTTTATCACCAGCAATTATTTCTCCGGTCATGTTTTCAGTCGTATAGTTGTTAAAAAAACATATACATGTAGTTGCATTTGACCGTTGTATAATCAATTTATACCGTTTAGATGCGATTCTGAGGAATTTATTGTCGTTGCACCTGAAAGTTTTGGACACGCTTTTAGGAGGTGAGTCGGCTCCGTTGGTGATGACATTCGAAGGGGACAGAGGACATACTATCGACCAAAAGTACGTTATACATAGAAACGGATACATTGCCCAAGAATGATGGAAGATCAGCTCCAAGTAAGCATAATATTATAATAAATTATAAACCGTGTTTTCTGTCAGAAATATTTTAATACGCATACTATCGCATTTTGTTTTGGTATAGCTTCACGTTGAGCCAACCCTGATTTGAAAGTAAGGAATATTTTAAAAATGTAAATCAGCGGTTCCATTAAGAACTAATCTTGTCTTTGACTATCCTTCAACCCTGTATTTTAGTCAAGATATATGATTAGCTTTTAATAACACTAGATCACTCTGATAGATGGCGTCAGACATACTTGAGGCTTCGAATCTCCCTAGTATTATTCATTGGTTAACCACGGTTTTTGTATTGGCTAAGTAGCCACCTTTTCGAACAAACTGTATATGTTATGGTTGTCAAAATAGATGTTACAGGAGTGTCATCGAAGAAATTCTGACGAAGAAGGTTAAGTGAAAAAAATTATATCTTTTGGCGGGGTCTACGTTTATATTTGCGCTCTTGGCTGGAATCGAATGCTCTTCTTCAGTGGTAACGTTGGAACATGTTGTTTATAGTATGCTAACAAACGTCTATCGATTTATTGTGTTGTTCGGCTGAAAAACGTTAGAAAACTGAAATATGGTCTGAAATCACAAGAACTGGGTATTTCCATTGCTATGGGCTTTGTCTATTTTTATGAAATTTTTATGATGGTAAAAATTTGGGCCATTCCAAAACATTTAAATGTTTTCCCTTAAACCACTCGAGTGTTGCTTTAGCAGTATGCTTAGGGTCATTGTCCTGCTGGAAGGTGAACCTCCATCCCAGTCTCAAATCTCTGGAAGACTGAAATAGGTTTTCCTCAATAATTTCCCTGTATTTTGTGTATATCTATCGTTCCTTCAATTCTGACCAGTTTCCCAGTCCCTGCCGATGAAAAACATCCCCACAGCATGATGCTGCCACCACCATGCTTCACTATGGGGATGATGTTCTCGGGGTGATGAGAGGTGTTGGGTTTGCGCTAGACATAGTGCTTTCCTTGATGGCAAAAAAGCATCTGACCAGAGTACCTTCTTCCATATGTTTGGAGAGTCTCCCACATGCCTTTTAGCGGACACCAAGCATGTTTGCTTATTTTTTTCTTGAAGCAATGGCTTTTTTCTGGCCACTCTTAAGTAAAGCCCAGCTCTGTGGAGTGTACGGCTTAAAGTGGTCCTATGAACAGATACTCCAATCTCCGCTGTGGAGCTTTGCAGCTCCATCAGGGTTATCTTTGGTCTCTTTGTTGCATCTCTGATTAATGCCCTCCATGCCTGGTCTGTGAGTTTTGGTGGGAGCCCTCTCTTGGCAGGTTTGTGGCGGTACCATATTCTTTCAATTTTTTWATAATGACTTAATGGAGCTCCGTGGGATGTTCAAAGTTTCTGATATTTTTTTAAAACCCAACCCTGATCTGTACTTCTCCACAACTTTGTCCTTGTCCTTGGAGATCTCATTGGTCTTCATGGTGCAGCTTGCTTGGTGGTACCCCTTGCTTAGTGGTGATACAGACTCTGGGGCCTTTCAGAACAGGTGTATATATACTGAAATCATGTGACAGATCATGTGACAGTTAGATTGCACACAGGTGGACTTTATTTAACTTCTCTAGGACAGGGGGCAGCATTTTCACGTTTGGATGAAAAGCACACCCAAATTCAACTGCCAGCTACTCATCCCCAGAAGATAAGATATGCATATTGTTAGTAGATTTGGATAGAAAACACTCAGAAGTTTCTAAAACTGTTTGAATCATGTCTGTGAGTATAACATAACTTATTTAGCAGGCGAAACCCCGAGGACAAACATACCGATTCTTTTTTTTTGAGGTCACTCTCTTTTCAATGAATTTTCATTGGGAAAAGAGATTTCTAATTGACCTTCTTGCAGTTCCTACCGCTTCCACTGGATGTCAACAGTCTTTTTTTTTTGAGGTCACTGTCTTTTCAATTGATTTTCATTGGGAATTCAGATTTCTAAGGGACCTTCCTGCAGTTCCTATCGCTTCCACTGGATGTCAACAGTCTTTAGAAATTTGTTGAGGTTTTTCCTTTGAGAAATGAAGAAGTAGCCATGTTCAGAATGAGGCTCCAGTGAAGTGTGCTGTTTGTTAGAGGCGCATGACCAGAAAGCATGCTACAGATTGTTTTAATCCTGTATTGAACACAGATCATCCCGTTTCAATWTTATTGATTATTTACGTAAAAAAATACCTAAAGTTGTKTTACAAAAGTATTTTGAAATGTTTTGTCAAAGTTTACATGTAACTTTTGAGATATTTTGTAGTCGTGTTTCACGAGTTGGAACCGATGTTTTTCTGGATCAAACGCGCCAAATAAATGGACATTTTGGATATATATCGACCGAATTAATCGAACAAAAGGACAAGTTGTGATGTTTATGGGATATATTGGAGTGCCAACAGCAGAAGCTCATCAAAGGTAAGGCATGAATTATATTTTTATTTCTGCGTTTTGTGTCTCGCCTGCAGGGTTGAAATATGCTTCTCTCTCTTTGTTTACAATGGTGCTAACTCAGATAATTGCACCGTTTGCTTTCGCCAAAAAGCCTATTTGAATTCTGACATGTTGACTGGATTCACAACCAGTGTAGCTTTAAATTGGTATCTTTCATGTGTGATTTAATGAAAGTTAGATTTTTATAGTAATTAATTTGAATATGGCGCTCTGCATTTTCTCTYGCTTTTGGCCAAGTGAGACAGTAGCGTCCCGCCTAAACTCAGATTTTGGGATATAAATATGAACTTTACCGAACAAAACATACATGTATTGTGTAACATGAAGTCCTATGAGTGTCATCTGATGAAGATCATCAAAGGTTGGTGATTCATTTTATCTCTGATTCTGCTTTTTGTTACTCCTCTCTTTGGCTGGAAAAATGGCTGTGTTTTTCTGTGGCTATGTACTGACCTAACCTAATCGTTTGGTGTGCTTTCGCCGTAAATCCTTTTTGAAATCAGACATGTTGGCTGGATTCACAACAAGTGTCGCTTTAATTTGGTGTCTTTCATGTGTGATTTAATGAAAGTTGGATTTTTATAGTAATTTTTTTGAATTTGGCGCTCTGCATTTTTACTGGCTTTTGGCCAAGTGGGACATTAGCATCCCACATATCCCAGAGAAGTTAACTCATTTATGTGACTTCTGAAGGTAATTGGTTGCACCAGATCTTTAGGGGCTTCATAGCAAAGGGGGTGAATACATCTGCACGCATCACTTTTCAGTTTATTTTTTATTTTTATGTTTTGAAACAAGTTACTTTCACTTCACCAATTTGGACTATTTTATGTATGTCCATTACATGAAATCCAAATATAAATCTGTTTAAATTACAGGTTGTAATGCAACAAAAAGGAATAACGCCAAGGGAGATTAATTCTTTTGTAAGGCACTGTATAAACTATAAAGCATAGGAACAAAACCCATATAGGCTTTAAACACATAAACAAACACACAAGGCAGTGTTCTGTATGCCAGATCATAGCAGAGAGATCCCAAGTAGTTGTATTCTGTATCATGGCATTCCCATACCACTGTAGGTTACACCCTTTCTGTAAATGACCTTCAGTGCCTGCAACTTCTTCAACCACTGGAGGGTGTGTGTGTGTGTGTGTGTGTGTGTGTGTGTGTGTGTGTGTGTGTGTGTGTGTGTGTGTGTGTGTGGTGTGTGTGTGTGTGGTGTGTGTGTGTGTGTGTGTGTGTAGGGGTTGAAAATGGTCCTTTGACACCTCATTCTCTAGGTCACAGAGCCTTAGGAGACCTTGTGGAGGTCACTGTGATGTGAGACACTAATGGAGGACATGGGAATATGAGAGAGGGAGAGAAAAGTAGAGAAAGATCGACGAAGAGAGAAAGAGAGCATGAGGGAAAATACAGAATTACTTACTAAACCTAGCATTCACACAACACAAAAACACATTCAATTCACTCTTCAGATGTTGGATCTTAAATTGACCCCTTTCGTCGCAGGAGGAAAATAATCCTGTAGCAGGAGGAGTTGAATGAATATTTAATAACAAGAATTGCCACCAGGGGGCAGCTGGAAGCAGTGTTTGTAGGCTTTACAATAACTTAGAAAACAGGTCCACTGGACATCAGTTCAAGTAGCCTATGTAGGCTACTGCACGTGCAGGCTATCACATGTCTTGTGTGAATTCTTATGTGGAATATAATAAATGTATATATATATGTAGGGGTAGATGTATTTTTCAATAGAGAAAAGATAAATTGTTTATTTGTTGAAGGCAAACAAATAATTAACGGTTGCCTCAGTGCCTGTGTTGTCCAGCTGTAACCCTGGCACTCATAAGTCAAACCCCATATCTCCACCACGATAGATGTCTTCACAGATCCGGAACCAGAATTCTAAATAATGTCACAGGTCTGGGTCGGATCTAATATGATTGTCATGGTTCTCGGTATGTGTAATTTTAACTGACTTTTCCGGAAGGGCCCGTACAGTTCCGAACACAACCGCTGCAGTAGAGAGAGAGAGATACATTTTGTAATTTATTCTACTTCTCTTGCTTTTCACGAGAGTGGAGTGTGGCGCATGTAGTTTATATTGTTTTTGGCCAATCATAAGTCATCAAAGCGGCAATCGGCTACAGGCATAAAGCCTCCATGTGTGGCACAAGTTAGGAGATATCTAATCACCGGAAGTTGGAATTCAAATGACGAAATTAAAAGTTCAAGGAGTAGCATAGGCTACAAAGACCAAGAGACAAAAGGTACCTTTCTACTTAATATTCTGAATGGAGTTGTTATTTGTAACTGTAGGATGAGAAAGCGCATGTACTGCAGCCTCAATTAGCCTAGCTAGCTACCGTAAACTAGCTTCAGTAGCTTCTCCCGGTTTGATGCAGTTAAGATAGATTTTACGTAATCATATTTTATGTTAAATAACCTAGCTATGGCAGCTATTAGTCTTCTATAGCGCGAGTCAACTTGGGTGGTTGCTGTCTCACGTCTCTCCTCCCCTCCTCCCTGCTCCCCATGTCTTTCGCTCACAGTATGGCCCCTCTCCCGCTAGCTAGAGTGGCAGCTCTCTCTCTCTCCTCTCACGCTTTATCAGCTACGGTTAACTTCTTGACGCTAGGGGTCAGATTATTATTTTTTTTTTTAAATAACTTTCCCAAGGTAAACYGACTATTTCTCAGGTCCAGATCGTAGAATATGCATATAATTTACAGATTAGGATAGAAAACACTCCAAAGTTTCCAAAACGGTCAAAATATTGTCTGTGATTTTGCAGGCAAAAACCTAAAGAAATCTAACCCGGAAATGATTTTCTTTTTTTWAAATCTGTGTTTCATTTCCCGTCTTTCTTCCATTTAAAGGGGTATCAACCAGATTCCTTTTCCAATGGCTTCCTCAGGCTGTGACCAGGCTTTAGACATAGTTTCAGGCTTTAATTTTGAAAAATTAGCGAGATTTTTCAAAACTAGTCAGGTGTCCTTTGATTAGTTCCTGTAACGAGACAATTCCATAAGGCTACACACCAGTAACCAGACGCAGTCCTCAGGATGGAACACAGGGGTCTCACTGCAGTGGCGGTCTGCCTGTTCCTTCTGATGATGGAACCACTCATCTACTGCAGGAGCCACGGTCTGGCCCGGGGTCCATGGGGCCCGGGCCAGCTGGAAACCCAAAACACACTGGAAGGTGGTCAACCCAGTGGAGGAGGGGGGAAGATCGGTTACAAAGTCAATGGATACATGTGACCAAGGCACAGGAAGCGGCAGGAGCTTCCCTGCTGGAGCATTCCGGGGGACTTGGTTTGAGCACATACGGAACAGGAGTTGACATACCGAGTGACATCCTGCACCAAGGTGGACCACCAGTACTTCTCAGCGATGGAGTGGATGGTACGAGAAATACCTAGATGTCCAGCGATGACAGCTGTGTGTGCCCAGGTCAGCAGCCGATCCCTTATCCATGTTGGAATATAGATGCCCTCGGGTGGACAATTCCGAGGTGCCTGGCAGATGTCCACATCTACATCCCAAACCACTGGACCCACGACTTGGGAGGATGGGATTATGGGTGCCCTCTGGACAGGAACCTCTCCCTGAATCYTAGATACTGGACAGAGCATCGGCCTTGATGTTCTTAGAACCTGGGCGATAGTTCGTAGTGAAGTCGAACCTGGTGAAGAAAAGTGCCCACCTGGCTTGGCGCAATTCAGTCTCCTCGCTGTCCGTATGTACTCTAGGTTCCGATGGTCAGTGAGGATGACGAATGACTACGAAGTGCTTTCCTAACCTGCTCTACCACCTGCTCTACCATCCCCCCTATTGACACATGGCTCTGCCCATGTGTCAATGTGGCCGCATCTATTAACAGTGTCTTTGGTAAGATTGGTAGACAGAACAATAGGTATTTTCTATTTTCAATTGTTTAAATCCACGAAACCCCTTCAGGTGCCCACCACCTCATCAGGACGTTACACCAGGCCCCCAATTAATCTTACAGTCCTCTTTTTAGCACAAAATCACAATTATGTTCAGCTCTTTATAGAACTGACGTAGAAACAAACGTGGCCATTAAATAGGGAGAGAGCAACAAACAGATCGATCAGACATATATGCCAGGTGGAGAGCCATACGCCAGGTGGAGAGCCAAAACAAATAAATAAACAAAACGATAYAGAGCAAACAGAAGTAACAAACAGACAGTGTTTTGTCTAGGCGTCTGCGGCGGTGGGCTTTAATGGGCCATTTAAAGACAAACAAGGAAACGGCTCATCGATTATAGCTGTATAGGGTGGGAGGTTGCCCAAAACGCTTCATCCGCCTCGTCCTCCATAGCGGCAGCCCATAGGAGGGCAGAGGGGACAACGTTGCATTACAGCGGCAGGCTTGCAGAACTCTCCCGGTAGATTTGTTAAAAAAGGCAAGATCAATAATGAGCAATTGTCTTTCTGGACCCCCGCTCTCGCATTTTGCACATACTGTAAAAAAAAATCTGGGGTCAATTGAAATTGACAGAAATATACAACCAACATACACTTATTGAAAATGAAGGCAAGTCCTTTCAATGATTTGTTATTTTAATTTTATCGAACACTTTTAATTAAGTAATAATTTTAGGTGTTTGAATGTAATTAAAAAAATTATATTTCTCTATACTTAATAATTTTAAGTTCTTGCAACAACCTGGTGAGTCTCTCTGTTTTTAGAGGATTGTTGGTATTTTAAAATGTTTAGACTGTGATTATTTTTCACAATGTTGTATGCATGTTTAAAGAAAGAAAATTATATTTCTAGAAAAGTATATTTCTATATAAGTGTTAAAAAGCTTGTTGTGTCATGAAGTGTAATGGAGCATGATGAATGGATATCAAAACCGGTCAAGCAAATTGATGTTCAATGATGAGACGACCCATTCCAACCATCACCTCTTTTAAAGACAGAACCAAATGCAGCATTCTGCAATGCTTGCAGTTCTACCTCCATTTACTGCTGGTGGATTGAGCCCTGTGCTCAACAATGCCTACCAAAGCGGGATAAAATAGAAAATTATCAAATACATTAAACAATTTTAAATGTTTTGGTTTACTAAATATTTGTATCACATATTTAATAATTTTATCAGTAAATCCAACACATCTGTATGGCTATTATTCCCTGGGCTGAAGAACACAAGACATTACATCTATTCAATAATATTGTGTGTACATTTGTTGCCTTTATTTTTTTTAAAGTAGATTCAACATTTATTACAGTGCATGGGAGGGCGGTCACACAGTAATGAGCTAGGTTGTTGGTGCGCGTGTGTGTGCGCATGTGRGTTCAGAGGCTCAGTGGGACACACACCGAGAGGATGAGTGTGACGTGGCCAGGAAAACAAAACAACACAGCTAAGAACAGGCAAAAGGGCATCGAAAGCAGTTCCACTTCCTCTAATCAACAGTAGCTTATTAGCATCAGGTTCAGATCTCAAGGAGCAGTGTATTTAGAACAAACTGAGTTCTACTTAGCATTTTTTTTGTCACACTTATTTCAAGAACATGCAGCATTGGTGCTGGATTTATAGCCTACATAATTTGTAAGAGCTAGCACAAGGGCACAGGTAGCATAAGCATGTTCCACACTGCAAAATCAACACACAGTGTCGCACTTCTGAACAGCAGCAGTGATGCATAGACCTACAGCACAAAAATGCATTGTGACAAATCTTTGCGCCTGCACAGTTGTCAAAAGTGTCTCTTCCTCTGTGGTTTTGGAGGCAGTATTTCACTGTTCCTCTTCCTCTGTGGTCTTGGAAGCAGTAGTTCACACTTTCTTTCTCTGCCTTCTTGAAATCTGCAGTTCATTTTCAGTATTCCTCTATAGTCTTGAAGCTGTAGCTCACTCTCCCTCTTCCTCTGTGGTGTTGGAGGCAGAAGTTCATTCTGCCTCTTCTTCTGTGGTCTTGGAGGCAGCAGTTCACTCTTCCTCTTCCTCTGTTGTGTTGTAGTTACTGTACAGGCTGTGATGGGAGAAGTCATCCCTTGGACCTCAGCAGAAGCAGATGGGAGAGCGGCTGAACTCAATCAACCTATCGATCTGAACAGGGTAATATGTGTGCTGCTGCTGGGGTGTAGCAGCTCACTCTAGGCTATACCTCCCTGACCCTCCATGTCAACCGGAGAGASATCGAGAGAGCGAGAGAGAAGGGATGGAAAGGGAGGGAGGGAGATGAGGGAGACAGAAAGAGAGGTTACCATGGAAACCACTAGTCTAACTTCATCCCAGCATCTCTATTTCTCCTCCCTCCTCTCCTCCCTCTCTTCCTTCCTTCCTTCTTTACAGCAGCAAGCTGACAGAGAGAGAGATACACCAGCTCCACTTGCAGCTGCAATGTGTGAATCTTTATGAGTGCCCGTGAGAGAAAGTAATAGATATGTTGAAAAGCTTTGCGGGATGGAGATGCACTCTGCCTTGGTTGGCTTGATGTGCCGGGTCCGTAGTTGTCTTGCTGGGAGCCTAATGAGTGAGACATGGCTGGATTAAGTGACAGGGTAGCGGCAGTCTCGGATGACTCTCAGTCGCTTTAGGCTCTGATAGGCACCCAATTTGGGAGCTCTCCCTCTCGCTCGGGAGGGTGGCATAAGGCAGGAGGGATAGGGATGTGTGTGTGCGTGAGAGTGGAGGGAAGTGAGACAGAGTGGGAGAGTGTGTGTCTGTAAAAGGATTCTGAGTGATTCAAAAAGATAGCAAAATGCCTGATAAGGTGTGTGTGTGTGTGTGTGTGTGTGTGTGTCGTTGTGTATTGTGCTGGTTGTGTGTGTTTGTTGTTTTGTGTGCTGTGTAGGTATATTTCAACTTTGGCGCACAAGCAAGGATGTCATGCACCACAAATATCTGAGGGGGCACAAAGTATGTGACGGAAGCATTTTTTTTTACACCTGAAACAGCTTTTTTTCCTGCAATCTGGAGCCATATTCATCATGCTTAATTCTATTTGCATATCTACACATACCCCTTGAGCTGTCTGTATCCTCCTGACTGGTGGTTCTTTTTTWAAACTTGTTTGGGATAGGGGGCAGCATTTTCACTTTTGTATGAATAGRGTGCCCAGAGTTTACTGCCTCCTACTCAGTCCCAGATGCTAATATATGCATATTATTATTAGTATTGGATAGAAAACACTCTGAAGTTTCTAAAACTGTTTGAATTATGTCTGTGAGTATAACAGAACTCATATGGCAGGCAAAAACCTGAGAAGTTCCACTTCCTGTTTGGATATTTTCTGGGGGTGCCAGATTTTCAACCAAGCTCTCATTGAAAATACAGAGAGATATGGATGGGTTTTCACTTCCTACGGCTTCCACTAGATGTCAACAGTCAATAGAACTTTGTCTGATGACTCTAATGTGAAGGGGGGCGGGCCGTAGGAGACAGGAATGAGTAATCACTTCCATGAGGTGCCCACGCACTGAACTGGCGCGGTCACGTGAGAGTGAGCTCTGTTCCATCGGTCAATTGAAGTTGATGTAATTCTCCGGTTGGAACGTTATTCAAGATGTATGTTAAATMAAATTAAATATGCTTCTCTGCTAAAATCAGTCTAAAAGATTGAAAGGAATTTGAGTCTTATTCAGTACATGTAGTTATTGCATGCTTTTCTAAAGTCTACCAACCTTGCCACAAGGCATCCCAGCTAAAATACATAGTTATAGACAAGCCAACTACTCTTACTTGATTGATAGSCTGAAATGGCTTATTGGTACAGTAGCTAGTTATACGGTTGGAAGATTGGCAACAGTGGAGGCTGATGAGGGGAGGACGGCTCATAATAATGGCTGGAACGAAGTTCATGGAATGGCATCAAACACATGGAAACAATGTGTTTCAGATTTCCTATTGCTGCAGGATTATTTTCCTGCTGTAGCAAACTGGCTTTCAAATTAAGGTGGCTAGTATTTCAGAGAAATTACAACAAAACACTGAAGTTTTTCTTTTTCTTTTACAGTACAAATTGAGGYGGCTAATCTTACTGGACAAGCCTGTGCCCAAGATTGAAATACACACATTTGTTATTTTTCAACATATTTCTCCAATGTTCTCATTTCCCCTTCCTCTTTTRCCTCTCTCTCCCTCTCTCTTTCGCTCTGTCTCTCATGTGAGAATATCATTCCCATGTTCCCCATTAGCTTCTCATATCGCAGTGACCTCCATAAGGTTTCCTAAGGCCCTGTGATCTAGAGAATGAGGTGTCAAACGACCCATTTAGACCCCCCCCACTCCACCCATTCCACTCATACACAGATAAACAGCGCACATATTATGCAAAAACATAAAGGCCCACCACATGATGCGAATCCACTAAATTGTATGTACTGTTTAATTGGTCTGCTCAAATCAATAATGGGTGTAAAAAAAATCTATAGTTGCAGTTTCACGGCTGAGTCGGAAAGGGAGAAAGAGGAGTTGAGGCAGTCCAGGAATCGATAGCCAAAGCGCTCTCCGATTACACACTGTACACACACATTCATTGCTCCCTCAACCTCCCTCCTTCTACCGTTCCCCCTTCTCCATTCTTTACCTCCTCCCTTATTCCTAATCCGCCTCACTCTTCACTGTAACTGATAGCTAGATTCTGTTGAACATGAAAATAGAGCTTGACTCCTCCTCGTAGAGAGAAAGTGAGAAAGACAGGAAGACGGTAGAGAGAGAGAAAGACAACGGAAGAGAGAGAAAGACAGACATGGAGAGAGAGAGAGAGAGAGAACGAAAGGGAGAGACAAAAAGAGAGAAAAGACAGGGAGAGAGAGCGAGACGGTAGAGAAAGAGATGTAGAGAGCGAGAAAGAAAGACATGGAGATGGTAGAGAAAAAGAGAGAAAAGACAGGTGAAAAGGAGAGAGAGCGGAGTGAACTGTAACCCAGGGGTCTTTTAAGATAAGAGCCCGGTGTTAAGACACATAGATTTAACATTTGACGGCAGGTAGCCTAGCGCACTAAGAGCACTGGGACAGTAACCGAAAGGTTGCTGGTTTGAATCCCCGAGCTGAGTAAGTGAAAAAAATCTGTTTGTTTGCCTTTGAGCAACCTTACTTGTCTACTAAATGACAAAGTTGTATGGCGAATTGTATATGTGCCTACCTAGGCTCAAAGTTGAGCCCTAATCCCTCTGGCTATCTGAAAGGATTAAATGAAAAGAGAGATTAGATCATATGGTGAGCTTCCCTCTGACACACTAAATATGATTAGAGAGTGACAAATAAACATAACATGCTGATGTATTAAGTAGATATACTATTGCATGGTGGTCATTATTTTGGAATGMGGTCTTGGTGATGTAAACCACGACAATGGGACCCTGCTGTCATTTAGATACATTTTAACAGACTCCACCAATACACACACACATGGGCACACACACACACACACACCTCTCCATTCTCTCCTCAGGGAGGCCTCAGATTCCCTCTCTCAGTCATATGCTTTAATTCAATGCGTCACTTCTCTTTATAACCCTGCAATTGGTATTCGGCAAATTTTCGCCAAAGCTTTTTCAAATGGCTCTTAAATGATTTACTTTAGAGGAATGTTTAATATTTCATGTTGTTGACACACACACGGCGGAGGCAAGATGAATAAGCCATCSTTGGACGGACCACTCGCTTTAAATTACACGGCCTGCTTCTGAATATTAATGGCAGAAATGCTTTTAATTAGGTTCCGGGTGTCACAGACAATAAAGAGGAACGATAGAACTGGAGGAAGAGGACTCGAATGAGAAGACTAATGATGAAATGACAGATTGTCTTTCTTCTCTTAATTCGAGCYGTGACTGAAAGGGGGACGAGAGAGAGTAGACGGTTAATGCGACGTGTGTGAATTAAACATTTTTAACATGTAGCCCCTGCTCTGATGTTGCGGCCTGTTATGTCTGTGATTTCTTGTTGTTTCCCATGTAGGGGGTGTTGTTTCCAAACCAGACACTATCTCTCTCTTTCTCAGGCTTTCTGTGTCCTCAATTGAACTACCAGCCTTAAAAGAGGCTGTTATTTATTTACCTTCTGACTTCACATCTTTACAACGTATCTGATACCCGTCTCTCTCTCCCTTTTCTTCTCTCTTTCTTTTCGCCCCATCTCTCTCCACGTCATTATCAAACATGACCACCAAGCTGAATGACACATATTCAAATCAGCCTGCCCCTCTCTACACACGTAATTGCAATAAATCATTTAAAWCAAACACCACTAGCTGAGACGTTGCTGCAGGCCCTGCATCCATTTCCATGGCTACTGCAAATGCAAGTGCATTTAAACATAGTTCCTAATTTTTGATATCACGGAGCTTTTGTATGACTCTCCATAAATAGGCAGATTAACTAGCTATATTATTACAATTGTTGTGACAGTGATACAATATACTGAACACAAATATAGATTAAACATGTAAAGTGTTGGTCCCATGGTTCATGAGCTAAAATAAAAGATCCCGGAGATGTTCCATATGCACAAAAAACGTATTACTCTAAAATGTTGTGCACAAATTTGTGTACATACCTGTAATGGAGTGTTTCTCCTTTGCCAAGATAATCCATCCACCTGACAGGTGTGGCATATCAAGAAGCTGATTGAACAGCATGATCATTACACAGGTGCACCTTGTGATGGGGACAATAAAAGGCCACTCTAAAATGTGCAGTTTTGTCACACAGAACAATGCCACTGATGCGTCAAGTTTTTAGGGAGCGCGCAATTGGCATGCTGACTGCAGGAATTTCCAGCAGAGCTGTTGCCAGATAATGTTATGTTAATTTCTCTACCATAAGTCACCTCCAACGTTGTTTTAGAGAATTTGTCAGTACGTCCAACCGGCCTCAAAACTGCAGACCACGTGTAACCATGTCAGCCCAGGACCTCCACATCCGGCTTCTTCACCTGCGGGATCGTCTGAGACCAGCCATTCAGACAGCTGATAAAACTGTGGGTTTGTACAACCAAAGAATTTCTGCACAAACTGTCAGAAAACGTCTCAGGGAAGCTCATCTGCGTGCTCGTCGTCCTCACCAGGGCCTTGACCTGACTGCAGTTCGGCGTTGTAACCAACTTCAGTGGGCATATGCTCATTTTCAATGGCCTCTGAGATACTGGAGAAGTGTGCTCTTCATGGATGAATACCGGTTTCAACAGTACAGGGCAGATGGCAGACAGCGTAYATGGCATCGTGTGGGCAAGCGATTTGCTGATGTCAACGTTGTGAACAGAATGCCCCATGGTGGCCGTGGGGTTATGGTATAGGCAGGCATAAACTAAAGACAATGAACACAAATGCATCTTATTGATGACAATTTGAATGCACAGAAATACTGTGATGAGATCTGAGGCCCAATGTCGTGCCATTCATCCGCCGCCATCACCTGTTTCAGCACGATAATGGACCGCCCTATGTTGCAAGGATCTGTACACAATTCCCGGAAGCTGAAAATCCCCCAATTCCTCTATGGCCTGCATACTCACCAGTCACCCATTTAAGCATGTTTGGAATTTTTCGGATCGACGTGTACCGCAGCGTGTTCCAATTCCCGCCAAAATCCAGTAACTTTGCACAGCCATTTAAGAGGAGTGGGACAACATTCCACAGGCCACATTCAACAGCCTGATCAACTCTATGCAAAGGAGATGTGTCACGCTGCAAGAGGGAAAAAATGGTCACACCAGATACTGACTGGTTTTCTGATACACGCTCCTACCTTTTTTTAAGGTATCTGTATTCCCAGTCATGTGAAATCCATAGATTAGGGCCTAATTTATTTATTTAAATTGACTTATTTCCTTATATGAACTGTTACTCAGTAAAATCTTCGAAATTGTTGCTTGTTGCATTTATATTTTTGTTCAGTGTAGTTTAGAACATTTTAACAAAGCAGTGGCTATCTCCTGCAAAACTCCTGTGCAGCGATGTCGTTTGCCAGTGCAGTGACTTGATCAGCTGCTTAGCTGTTGTAGCCAGCCATCTTACTGACATAGCTAGCTCTACTGTTACTGGCATAAAAAGCTTGCTTAGCTTGTTTAAATTACCTTGAAGTTGTAAGCATGTAGCCCCAAAATTAGAAGGGACTGTTATCAGAAATTGGTCTGTAGATCGTCATGTTTCTCCATGATCGCTAACGTTACTTTGTATCGTTGTGTCAGCTGAGCACAGCAGCGGGAAGCTACTGCAATGACTCGATGCAAAACAGCCTCTTCATGAAAACTCAAAATAATGTTAGCATAAGCACTAAAGCTTGCTAGCTAGCTTTTGTTGGAAGCGTTCAACATTATGTTTGCAGCACTAAGTAGGTAGCTGGTTGGTTAGCAGCATTGTTTTAATGACTGGCTCAGCTAGCAATCTATGTTGGTCAGATTTATGCAAGCTTTCACGCCCATTGTCACACTTCAGACATAATGCCTAGACAGCACAAACATCCTTATCTAGATATAAAATGGAGTGACTAAGACTAAGGTCACACCAAAAAAAAAAAAATTATTGACAGATCTAGTGTTTAAGTTTAGATTTATTTTGACGGTTTTCAGGCATAAATGGGCTTCAGCAGACAATGTCACACAGGTGATATTTTTGAATGTTTCACAGCATATTGCGTAATTTTTATTTATTTTTTATAACTTTTACAATTGGTAGTTACGGTCTTGTCTGATCGCTGCAACTCCCGTACGGACTCGGAAAAGGCAAGGTTGAGAGGCATCCGAAACACGACCTAACCAAGCCACACTGRTTCTTGACACAATGCCCACTTAAAAGCTGACTAGCATAGCCTAGCCTAACGGGACAGGGATATCATATAATATAATTTTCATGAAATCACAAGTCCAATACAGCAAATGAGAGATAAACATCTTGTGAATCCAGCCATCATTTCCGATTTTTAAAATGTTTTACAGCGAAAACGCAATATGTATTTCTATTAGCAAACCACAATAGCCAAACACAKAACCGCATATTTTCACCATGTTTCCACCYCATAGGTAGCTTTCATAAAACCGACAAAATAGAGATAAAATTAGTCACTAACAAAGAAACAACTTCATCAGATGACAGTCTTATAACATGTTATACAATACATTTATGTTTTGTTAGAAAATGTGCATATTTGAGGTATAAATCATAGTTTTCGCTGTAAAACACTTAAAAAATCTGAAATATTGGCTGGATTCACAAGATGTTGGTCTTTCATTTGCTGTACGCTGTGTATTTTTCAGAATTTTTTTATGATGAGTATTTAGGTATTTGACGTTGGTCTCTGTAATTATTCTGGCTGCTTCGGCACTATTTCAGATTGCAGCTGCAATGTAGAACTGTGATTTATACCTGAAATATGCACATTTTTCTAAAAAAACATATGCTATACAATAAATATGTTATCTGACTGTCATCTGATGAWGTTGTTTCTTGGTTAGTGGCTATTTATATCTTTATTTGGTCGAAATTGTGATAGCTACCTATGCAGGAAAAAAATTGTGGGAAAAAAAAGTTGTGTCTTTTGCTATCGTGGTTAGCTAATAGATTTACATATTGTGTCTTCCCTGTAAAAACATTTTGAAAATCAGAAATGATGGCTGGATTACAAGATGTGTATCTTTCATCTGGTGTCTTGGACTTGTATTTAATGATATTTAGATGCTAGTATTTACTTGTGACGCTATGCTAGGCTATGCTAGTCAGCTTTTTTACTGATGGGCTTCCCGGATCCGGGATTGTGTGCAACTAGAAGTTAAGCAACCGCTGTGTTCGATTTTTAAAAATAACTTTACCACAACATACAGCTTGGGTTATTGTGAGACAGTGCTCACCACACACGGCGGAGAATAGACATCAACATATTACACAGAAATACGAAATAACATCATAAATGTTGTCTTACTTTGCTGAGCTCCATCAGAATGTTGTACAAGGAGTCCTATTTCCAGAAAAATCGTTGTTTGGTTTTAGAATGTCCATTTCTTCTGTCGAATTCGCGCCACAATGCTAGCCAAGGTTGCTAACATTCCCATCCTCTCTTGGCGCAAAGAACGGAAAACTCCAAAAGTCCCAATAAACGTTGAATAAACTGATAAAACTCGGTTGAAAAACCTACTTTATGATGTTATTATCATACGTATCAATAATAAATCAGAGCGTGTATACCGAACGCTTTTCAGAAGACAATGTCGAGGCCCTCGCACGCCGTCGAAGAAAAAAAATACCGGACCTGTCACTCCAAAAGCTCTTGTTCGGCCTCAGATCAAGCTAGACACCCATTGCACCTCCACTGCCTGTTGACATCTAGTGGAAGGTGTTGAAGTGCATGCATATCGATAAAATAAAAGCCAGTTGAATGGCAGGCCCTGAAACAGAGCCTCGTTTTCAGATTTTTCAGTTCCTGTATGGAAGTTTGCTGCCAAATGAGTTCTGTTTTACTCACAGAGATAATTCAAACAGTTTTAGAAACTTAGGAGTGTTTTCTATCCAACAATAATAATAATATGCATATTGTATGATCTAGAACAGAGTACGAGGCCGTTTCATTGGGCACAATTTTTTACAAAGTGAAACAGCACCCCCGTATTGACAAAAAGTAACCGGAAGCTAGCCATACCAAGTGTCAGAGGAAACATTGCACACCCGGCCCGCCCAGGAGTTGCTAGAGTATGATGGGACAAGGACATCCCTGCCGCCAAACCATCCCCAAACCATCCCCAACCCCTAACGGACTGCGGACCGTCGCTGGAGACTCTGGACTGCGGACCGTCGCTGGAGACTCCGGACTGCAGACCTTCTCTGGAGGCTCCGGACTGGGGACCGTCGCGGAGGCTCCGGACTGGGACCGTCGCTGGAGGCTCCGGACTGGGGACTGTCGCTGGAGGCTCCGGACTGGGGACCGTCGCCGGAGGCTCCTTTCCCCGGATTTTCAATGCAGGCTCCGGGCCATGGAACATCACGGGAGCTTCGTGCCATGGATTATCACTGGAGGCTTCGTGCCATGGATCATCACTACAGGCTCCGGGCCATGGATCATCACTGGAGGCTTCGTGCCATGGATCATCACTACAGGCTCCGGGCCAAGGATCATCACTGGAGGCTTCGTGGCCTTGGATCAACACTAGCGGTTCGTACGTGGAGCCGGAACAGGTCTCACCGGACTGAGGAGACGTACTGGAGGCCTGGTGCGTGGAGCTGCCACAGGGCTTACCAGGCTGGGGAGACATACTGGTGGCCTGGTAAGTGGAACCGGAGCAGCTCACCGGACTGGGAGATGTACTGGAAACCTGGTGCGTGAACAGGCACCGGATACACTGGGCCGCGGAGGCGCACTGGAGTCTCGAGGGTAGAGCTGGCACAACCCGTCTGGCTGGATGCACACTTCCGCCGGCAAATGCGGTGCGCTGGTACAGAGCGCAACAGCCTGTGAATGCTCACTGGAGACACCGTGCCCATCACCGCATAACACAGTGCCTCACCAGTCACACACTCCCATGGTAAGCACGGGGAGTTGGCTCAGGTCTAAATCCTGACCAGCCAATCTCCCGTGTGCCAACCCCCCCAAAAAATGCGGGCTGCCTCTCGTGCTTGCTTTGTTGGTATAACCTGTCTAGCCCGGCGTTCCGCTAGCGGAACTCTCCCACATTCCACTGAAAAGCAGAGCGCGAAATTCAAAAAGATATTTTTTAGAAATATTTAACTTTCACACATTAACTTCTTGGAACTATAGGGGGTGCTGTTCCGCATTAGCATATTTGGGTCTCCAAATAAACTGCCTCGTGCTAAATTCTTGATCGTACAATATGCATATTATTGTATTATTGGATAGAAAACACTTTCTAGTTTCTATAGCCGTTGGAATTTTGTCTCTGAGTGGTACAGAACTATATCTACAGCACTTTTCATGACAGGGGTCAGATTTCAGAAATTTTTACCCCTGATCTGGAGTCTGTTTTTAAGGTGACAGTGAATGCTATGAAGAAACGACACTGCCTACGTCTTCCTCTGGGTGTCTGTACGTCATCACGTTTTGAATGGAATCGATTGCACAATCACAGCCCATATAAAACACGAAAACGTAGAAGTACCGCTCTCTTCCTGCATGCGTCGTGCGCAAGATGGGCATCAGACCTGCCTCCTTCCAAATCGTTGTTTAGAGAGTAATATTCTTCCGGTCATGTTTTTAGTCGTTATAGTTGTTAAAAACATCATAATGTAGTTAATTTGAACCGTTTTATAGCAATTAATCTCGTTTAGTGCGATTTTGAGGAATCTTTGTGTGCACTCTGAAACTTTGGACACGTTTTGGGCCCGTTCGATCGTAGTGGATATTTTCAAGGACAGAGGACATCTATCGACCAAAAGAAGATTACAACATAGAAAGGATACATGCCCAAGAATCTGATGGAAGAACAGCTCAAAGTAAGCAATATTTAATATGATAAATCGTTGTTCTGTCGAAATATTTTAAACGCATATTTCGCCATTTTGTTTGTTATCGCGTCACTTGGCGAACCCTGTATTGAAAAGTAAGGATAATTTTAAAAATGTAAGTCAGCGGTTGCATTAAGAACTTGTCTTTCGATTCCTGTCAACCCTGTATTTTTTAGTCAAGTATATGATTAGCTTTCGATTAAACTAGATCACTCTGAAAGCTGACGTCCCTCATTTTGATGCTTGAGTTGCTACTATTTTCATTGTATTAACCACGGTTTGTATGGCTAATATGCACATTTTCGAACAAACTGTATATGTATGTTGTAAAAGATGTTACAGGAGTGTCATCGGAAGAATTCTGAGAAGGTTAGTGAAAAAATTAATATATTTTGCGGTGATTACGTTATAGCGCTCTTTGGCTGGAATCGATGCTCTGGTAACGTTTTCACATTGGTATGCTAACTTATCATTTATTGTGTTTTCGTGTAAAACGCTTAGAAAATCTGAAATATTGTTGGAATCACAAGATCTGGGTCTTTCCATTGCTATGCTTTGTCTATTCTTATGAAATGTTTTATTAAGAGTAAATTGGTCATACACGTTGCTCTCTATAGTAATTCTAGTCGTCTTGTGATGGTCGGTGCAATTGTAAACTGTGATTTCTACCTGAAATATGCACTTTTTTCTAACAAAACCTATCCTATACCATAAATATGTTATCAGACTGTCATCTGAAGAGGTTTTTCTGTTAGTGGCTATCAATATTTAGTTTAGCCGAATTGGTGATAGCACCTGAAGTAGTAAGAAACTGATGGAGTTAGAAAAGTGGTGTATTTTGCTAACGTGTTTAGCTAATAGATTTACATATTTTGTCTTCCTGTAAAACATTTAAAAACTGAAATGGTGGCTTTATTCACAAGATCTGTATCTTTCATCTGGTGTCTTGGACTTGTGATTTAATGATATTTAGATGCTACTATCTACTTGTGAAGCTATGCTAGCTATGCTAATCAGTGTGTGGGGGGATGGGGGGTGATCCGGACCCGGGGTAGAGGCTCGTTAGAGGTTAACAAGTCCAATACAGCAAATGAAAGATACACATCTTGTGAATCCAGTCAACATGTCCGATTTTTTAATTTTTACAGCGAAAACACCACATATATTTATGTTAGCTCACCACCAAATACAAAAAAGGACAGACATTTTTCACAGCACAGGTAGCATGCACGAAACCAACCAAACTAACCAAAACCAACCAAACTAACCAAGAAACAACGTCATCAGATGACAGTCTATAACATGTTACACAATAAATCTATGTTTTGTTCGAAAAATGTGCATATTTGAGGTATAAATCAGTTTTACATGGTGCTACCATCACAGCTACCGTCCGATATAGCACCGAAGCAGCCAGAGTAATTATAGAGACAACGTGAAATACCTAAATACTCATCAAAAAACATTTCTGAAAAATCGATGGTGTACAGCAAATTAAAGACAAACATCTTGTGAATCCAGACAATATTTCCGATTTTTAAGTGTTTTACAGCGAAAACACAATATAGCATTATATAGCTTACTACAATAGCCTACCACACAACCGCATTCATTCATCAAGGCACGTTAGCGATAGCAATAGGCACGTTACGGTTAGCGAATAAACCAGCAAAATATATTAATTTTCACTAACCTTCATAAACCTTCCTCAGATGACAGTCCTATAACATCAGGTTATACATACACTTATGTTTTGTTCAAAAATGTGCATATTTAGAGCTGAAATCAGTGGTTATCCATTATGCTAACGTAGCATCTTTTTCCCAGAATGTGCGGATATTTCTATTAGACTCTCACCTATTCTGACCAAATAGCTATTCATAAACATTACAAAAAAATACATGTTGTATAGGAAACGATAGATTCATTAGTTCTTAATGCAATCGCAGTGTTAGAATTCTAAAAATATCTTCATTACGACATAAGGCTTAGGTTATGGCGAGAGATGCCCAAAACATGGGCGCAAAACTACTAGTACACAGTTCGACAGATATATGTAATAGCATCACAAAATGGATCCTACTTTTGGTGGTCTTCCATCAGAATGTTGTACAAGGGGTCCTTGGTTCTAGGGAACCTCTTTGTTTGGTATTAGAACGTCGTTTTTCCCTCTTGAATTAGCAAGCACACTGGCCAAGTGGCACGAAGCTCTCCATCGTCAACAAACACAGACAACGCAACACGCCTAACGTCCCGAAAAAAWTTCAATAATCMAATAAAACTATATTGAAAAAACATACTTTACGATGATATTGTGACATGTATCAAATAAAATCAAAGCCGGAGATAGTATTCGCCTGTAACGACAGCTTTTCAGAAGGCAATTACAGGTCCCTCCACGCGCCTTCCAGAAAACCGAAAATGGAGGACACGTCATTCCAAGAGGGTTCATTCCATCTCAGACCAAGATAATCAACTAATTTCTCACTTCCTCTTGACATCTAGGGGAACGTGTATGACGTGCACGTATAGTCATACGTATCATGCACATTTATAGGCAGGTCCTTGAACAGAGCATCGAATTCAGACTTTCCACTTCCTGGTCAGAAAGTGTGCTGCCAAATGAGTTCTGTTTTACCCACAGACAAAATTCAAACGGTTTTAGAAACTAGAGAGTGTTTTCTATCCAARAGTAATAATAATATGCATATTGTACGAGCAAGAATTGAGTACGAGGCCGTTTAAATTGGGCACGATTTTCCCCCAAAGTGTAAATAGCGCCCTCTATCCTCAACAGGATAACTCCTCGTAATGTCGCCGTTCCGCTTTCGCTGCCTCCATCTCCTCCTTCGGACGCCGATACTCCCCGGCCCTTGTCCAGGGTCCTGCTCCCTCCAGGATTTTCTCCCAGGTCCAGTCCTCCTGACCACGCTGCTTGGTCCGTTGGTGGTGGGATCTTCTGTTACGGCTGTCGTTGGAATGAGACCAAGGTGCAGCGTGGTAGGTGTACATTTTCCTTTAATTTTAAATGTTCCACCAAAAACGATAAACAACTCAACGAACGTAAAGCTAGTGCAAACACATGCAACACAAAAAGACAAGATCCCACAACAGAAAGTGGGACAAAGGGCTGCCTAAGTATGATCCCCAATCAGAGACAACGATAGACATCTGCCTCTGATTGGAAACCATACTCGGCCAAAAACAAAGAAATAGACAACATAGAATGCCCACCCCAAATCACACCCTGACCTAACCAAATAGAGAAATAAAACAGCTCTCTAAGGTCAGGGCGTGACAGTAAGTGCCTTATTACGTTATAATAGTTTCTGTATGTCGTGTTATGCCGTTTCTACAGTAGCTCACTGTGTGTATGGAGCAAAATACATTTGTGTATATTCCTTATAACCGCGGACCCGCGAGGTAACGTTACTCATTTCATAAACTTTATGGTGTTATATTCAATCGTGCTTATGTAGCTAGCTACATTCTTCTATTAGCTCTGTAAAACAATGCTAATTGCATCAGAGAAGTATTAGCTTGTGTTGTATTTTGAAGCTACCCTGGCCTTATGACTCCCAAGTGGTGCAGCGGTCTACGGCACTACATCTCAGTGCTAGAGGCGTCACTACAGACACTCTGGTTCGAATCCAGGCTGTATCACAACTGGCCGTGATTGGGAGTCCCATAGGGCAGCGCACACTTGGCCTCGTGTCATCCGAGTTTGGCCGGTGTAGGACATCATTGTAAATAATAATTTGTTGTTAAATGACTTGGCTAGTTAAATGAATAAAAAATATATGACCATGGTTTGTTTTCATTTGGCCTATTTAGCATAGCTCTGTTCTGCCTTGCCCCTTTGTGGAGCTCAAAAGTTAGTTTCTTTCTGTTATTACTGAATTTTATGATTTTGTCTATGCAATATACTATTTTTATAGCAGTGTTTATTATGTTACTACTTTGTAATATTGTTTTATTTCTATATCCTGATATTGTATTCTAATTTCTAATAATTTCTCTTTATTCTCTACTTTCAGAAACCACAAACACTATTTGCCAATATCATAACTGGAACTGGAGCTGGACATCTTTCGAGCTGAAGATTGAGGCCATCATTTGTGTGCTAGAGTACACTCCTTAACAGTTTTACAGGATGAAAACACAGCAAGAAAACACATAGGCCAATATATAATAGTCGTCTATTTTATGGCAGTATTGGTGGTGGTTGGTTGAACAACAACAACAAAAACGTATTTTACTAGAGGGAAAAAAACGGAGTGTGCGTAACCCATATTTAATATTCATGCAGTGACTGAACAACAACTGCATTTCCACCCCCCCACCTCTAAAGGCATAGTATCATGGCAGGTCACCTGTCAAGTCACCTGTCAGATCAGTCCGTTACTAATTGCTGCAGATGTGCTCAATAGTGCTTGAGCATATGATACTCCACAAATCATGGTGAAATACATAGAGGTGTATCACAAGCWAAACACATTTTGTCAACTCTGCTTACTTCTCCTGGTGCCAGACAGGCAGACTTTGCAGTGCCTCTGTGTGCGACTACCTTGAGCAGCAGTTTGAAAATGCCGTGCAGTGAAGCGTAGGGGATTGTCKACAGCAGGATGACCCACAGTGGATGGGCGCCTAGGGGTGTGGTGCTCCTCCAGCAGTTCTCTCATGAGGTTCTCTCTGTACTTTTGGTAGGCAATTACTTTACCTATGAGGTAGTGTGGAGGATGAGGGAAGGGAGAGGATGATGAGGCAGTGGTAAGGTGGGTGAGATATTGTCACTATAATTGCATAATGGAACTGTATGTGATTTGTATGTGAACTGTACGTCCAATTACAAAAAATACCTTGTTCAMTAATCATCTCACCTGTTAGCTGGCGGTGAACTATGTGGCCATTGAGGGCAGCAGTGTCGAACAGATGGAAAAATACCTTCTTGTACCACTTGGTCTTTTTCAGAATGCATTCCACAAAGCTGTTTATCATGTCCGCCTTATCCACTACCCCCATTTTGAGGTTATAGCTAAGCACGCAGTGTGGTTTGATTTTTCACTCTCCCGTCAGGTGGTCCTTCCCTGTGGCCGACATGGTTGCTGTATGGACAGTGGAGAGGACATGGACATCTCGTTTGTCATGCCACTTTACTACCTGCTGTTGACCGTTCTCCTTGAACTCCACCTCCCCTCTCTGCATCTTCCTGCATCCAAATGCCGGCATCCCCTTCCTGTTTGACCTGACTGTTCCACAGGCCCCTGTGCTGTTGGAGAATAGATGCTGGAAGAGTGTGGGACTGCTGTACSAATTGTCCACATACAAAGTGTGTCCTTTGCCGAGATGAGGAGCCAGCATGGTCATCAGCACGGACCCGGACACCCCAAGCCCCTCATAATGTTTGATGTCAGTGGTGGACCCTGTGTAAACTATAATGTCCTGGACAAATGCTATCTTCACATCGCACATAACAAAGAACTTGACCCCAAACCTGTGCCTTTTGAAGGGAATATATTGACGGAACGCCAGCCTACCTTTCCATAACATCAGGTACTCATCAATGCATAGGTCCTTGTATGGCACAAAGACCTGACCAAATGCTGATGTCAGGCTGGTAAGAACATGTATTATTTTGTAAAACGGGTCATTTAGGATGGCAGTAGCATTGTTGACAAAATGCAGGCATCGCAGCAGAACTAGGAAGCAGTCTTGGGAAAAAAGGGTGGCAAAGAAGAGAGTTGCAAACATAGGATCTCCAGTATTCTCTTAGGGAGTTCTTCTTTACTATCCCCATGAGAAGGACTGTCACCAGGAAGGTATACGTTTCACTACTTGTGGTTGTTACCCATTTAGKGAGTTTCCATTTCACTACTGGCTCTCTCTTCTCTTGTAGCTCCAAGGCATAGCAATTGGTCTCCTCTACTATGTCTCCCACCAGCTCCTCTGTCAGAAACAACTTGAAGCACTCTGCCTCAGATGGAAATGGCAAGGGGCGTTGCACTCCAGACTGGACCAAAGATGTTATAACTAAATGAGGTGAATAAGGGTTCACTCATTTTTTTGAGAACTTCCGGAAGTGAATTTTGGGATGTGAACGATGGTAGACAATTCAACATTCATACGATATACAGACCAAACTCATCTTGTCTTCTCTTATTATCTTTGGTTTCTGTGAGAGAGAAAAAAGCATGGCGGTGCACAGAAACTACCCATAGTCGGATTACTTTCGATTTCTAGAAAGTGTTTTACTCAATTATTTTGATCAATGGTGAGCTCACACGGGATAAGATTAATTGCCAGTTCGCAATTGTAAATGAGAACTTGTTCTCAACTTGCCTACCTGGTTAAATAAAGGTGAAAATAAAACATTTTTTAAAATRATAAATAGTAATTGCTATTATCTAATTTATGTCAGCCTAGAGTTATAAAAATATGACTGCTTGTGTTACGTCAATCTTTCCTCAGTTAGCATTAGGACAAATGTAGCCTACATTTTTCCGGCTTGGATGATTGTGTTAATCTGTAGATAATGTTATTTCTGTGAATGTCTGAACATTGCATCCAAAAATAAACTGCTCACATTCTGGACATAACTTTGTAAGGCCTGTGTTTGTGCAAAATGTTTCTGAAAAACAGTGTGGCCAGCTCAAATGCTGATTTTTGCGTCATTCGAAACTGGCCYTTCGATAAAATCATTCTAAATAAGCGTTTTAATCACACCGGTTTGATCGTACGCTACAGGGACCATTGTAGAATGATCACACCCGTGTGTTGGTACGTGTGAAAAGGTGGCTGACAATTAAATAATGTGCCATAGAATTATGCGGAAGCCCGCAAGGTGTGCTGCAGTATGACACAACTTTGACAGGAAGAACCACTGTAGCTGTTTTCAGGTCTCTCCAGAGGCTCTGGCTGGTCCACCCAAGGACATTCAGAGACTTGTCCCGAAGGATCTCCTTATACATTTCTCCTTTCATCTTTCCCTCGATCTTGACTATCCTAACCTGCTATGTTAGTTCTTCTGACCTGCTACATTAATTATCTTAAGCTTATAAGAAATCCCGCTATGCCCTCAGACGAACCATCAAACAAGCAATGTGTCAATACAGGATTAAGATTGAATCCCACTACACCGGCTCTAACGCTCATCGGATGTGGCAAGCCTTGAAACTATTACGAACTACAAAGGGAAACCCAGGCGCGAGCTGCCCAGTGACGTGAGCCTACCAGATGAGCTAAATGCCTTTTATGCTCGCTTTGAGGCAAGCAACACTGAAGCATGCACGAGAGCACCAGCTGTTCTGGATGATTGTGTGATAACGCTCTCGGTAGCCGATGTGAGCAAGACATTTAACTTCTTACGGGCAGGTGGGACGGTAACGTAATAGTACAAAGCAGATAATTCAATCTATGTTCTTACTGGTGCTAGAATCATCTATATGAATGCAGCTGTCACTTCATTAAAGCCTTTAGATGCATTTGACCATAGAGCACTTTGCTTTATTATGGGTGCAGGTTCAGTACACATCCCTGCATTCTCTATCATAAAGTAGGCTGACCCTCTTTGAGGTCACGTAGGTGAATTCATTGCTCTCTTTGCCTTTATAAAGCTCTTTGACATACTGTAAACTCCCTCTYTAGCTAACATCTACAATAACCATTAGACGTATGAGTCATAGTTATCATACAAAGTCTCAGGGATTGCTAACTCTGGAAAATCCTTAGGTCTGTACAGAGTTAGGTAAATCAGCTATTTGCCCCTTACTTGTGGAATAATCTCCAAGCTTCTCTTAACATTGATGTTTTGGTGACTCTCTAGGTTAATTCAGACTGCTGAATGAGGCCTGGTACATCTTACTTACAAAACCTTTAAAGGAGTTTGTGAAACCATTCAGTCATGGATATATGTAAACATATTTAATACTTATTGCTTGTTACAGAAGACTACTGTTGTTCATTGAATAACCACTCATCCCTGTTACACCTTCTTGATGTGATAGTTCTCTAATGTCTGTACATGTTTACAATCCACATAGTGTGAAAAGTGGATTCCATAAAGGTATTACCCCCCTTAAACCTGAATCTGAAGTGACCTTTATGATCTTTCTTCCCACTATTACTTTGGGGTTCTAATCCCCCTCTTTCAAAATCCCTACTGTGAACAAATCTTTAATATTCATGAACCTTCAATATATTTATCCCTAACTACCCTTAATAACTCTTGTCTATTGTTATTTTCAATGACCTTACTGCCAATATGAAGGTTTTATACATAGCTAAATACAATGTTGGAGTTTTCATGTCTTTCGTTATGCAAACATTTGTTTATTAGATTATATTTCTCATTAAGAATAATGGTGTTTTAATTCTATATGGGTCATGCCTTGCTTTGGTCATGTGTTCTCTTATGGGTCAATGATTTTAATTACAATATAGCTATTATGTTCTCAGCTCAATTACTTAGAAGGGCATGTGGTCCCACCCCTCCCATGTTTGCCCAGGTGCATATTTTATAGCACATATACATTCAGGATGTATGGCTTACCAGTTATGACAAATGTTAGGAAGACCTGGTTGTTGTAACAAATAAACAAAAAACAGCAAAGTTTTATATTTTGACCATATCTTTTCACATACGTTTTATTTGGGTCTTTTTCATTTACCATGTTGCTTGGCTCCAGCCATTGGAAGCTCGTGCATGTTTAATTTTTTWAATTTATTATTTCACCTTTATTTAACAAGGTCTCATTTACCACTGCGACCTGGCCAAGATAAAGCAAAGCAGTGTGACACAAACAACAACACAGAGTTACACATGGAATAAACAAACGTACAGTCAATAATACAATAGTAGCTTGTACAAAGAAAAAAAACACAATTCAACCATTGATGGATGGTGACGAAAATAATGACATTAGCAGTAGTCATGTCAAGGTTTTCAATGTTTTATTGGTGGAGTTTATGGGTTTGCATGTGACTGTGCATTATATGATGCCTGAATAGGAAAGAGGATCTGATAATGCCTATTAGTATTCTTGATAAATTCTTGATGKAAAAAGACACATCTGCTTGCATTGCTTTGTAGTGTATTAGCATTATATGAGACAACATGAATAATACAATTTAAGTAAAATAAAAATAAACAGTATTATCCTAAATTAAGACATGAATAAAACATTTGTTATCACATCAACAACAACAAAATCTTTCAGAATGTACCTGTTTTCAGTATAGAATGATATGTATACAGTTTAAATTACAAATGTTGTGTTTTGTCTTAAATAGGAAACTCTACKGTGTATTTTTCCGAGAAACATTAACTAGTCAGTTGAATGTTTGTGAAACCTTGAAATGTACACAATGAGAAGTGATTTTGTAACAACAGATTTTAAGGGTTCATTGTATCAAATATATATCATTGTATATTTGAATTAGAGCTAATTTAAAATGTTTTCATCACTGCCTTGTAAACACACATACACACATACATACATTAAAAAAAATAATAATACATACATACATAAAAAAAAAAATACATACATACATATACAGTATATGGGTCTGCTGTACAGATTTGAGCACCTGACATGATGTTGACATTTCTGGTTATGTCTCACCTGTAACACAATAATATGAATAATAATAAGAATAATGATTATGATAATAATAGTAATAATAATAATAATATTGTTATATTATTTGTATAAGAATACAAATATGTCAATCAACCAAATGTATGTCTTAAAATCKKTTTTTTGCATCAGCAGTTGTCCCAAAGTGTTTTACAAATACCCAGTCTAAAAATCTAAGAACCATCAATGCATATGCCAAAGCACAGTATCTAGGAAACACTCCCTAGAAGTCATAAACCTAGGATTAAAACTAGAGAGGAACCATGCTCTGATGACTGTGCTGAGTGGACATTTTAAGAGTACATGTGCCCCTTATTGTTACTCAAAATTTTCCAACCTTRGTAGATGACCATCAGGGTCATATAATAACCAGGGTGGCAATAGAGTGGGCAAAAGTTCATCACTCAGGAGTCAATGTCATGTCTTTTTCATAGCCTGAAAGAGAGAGAGAGAGGATATATTACATAAAGTTATCACAGATGCACACTATGTATAATAATTGCCTAAAAATTGGATGTCGTTGTCTTTCAAAACTGTTGCAATACAAAATATTGAAACGTTAAATATTTGTTACTTTGGTATACATTGAGTGAAATGGTATACATTGAGAGAGAGAGAGAGAGAGTAATATTACACAATTAAATAATAGCTCATCACTCACACACCCAGACATGGCTTCATAGTTGTTCATAGTTTATTATCATAGTTTGATCATAGTTTCTCATAGTTTCTCATCATAGTTTGAACATAGTTGGCCATAGTTTCTAATCATACTTTCTAATCATACTTTCTAGTCTGAGAGGTTCAAATAAGAGGGTAAAATAGACCCTAAGAGGGCAGAAGCTATTGTTTACAAACAGTATGAATAAAAACAATGGCTACTGTTCAATGGATAAATAGCCTTCATTTAAAAAAAACATACATGTCAATGAAAACAATTAAGACATATCATTCTTAAATAATATATATCTATATACATACATCACATGTAATATTCAACTCACCTTCAAAAAGCTCCATGAGGAAGGAAGGATTCCCATATTATCTTTTAGCTGTTCTGTCTTCATGCTGTTCTGGGCTGATGGCTGTTGGAGAGGGGAGTGCAGTTGAGTGAGCTGGGGCCTTTTATGGCCCTGCCTCTGGGAGCCTGTCCGCTTGTGACATGATGAGAGAGTGAAAGAAGATATTGTGTGCTACAAACATACTTCTGTTTGAAGAAGTTTTTGACCATTCAGGGATCTACTATCAAACAGTCATGAAATCATAAAAAAATATCATATCTACACTAAAGAATGTGAATTTGGCCAAAACAGTACTTTTTGACAAGTTATATGCATGGAAATAAAGATGCTTAAAATATGTGACATTTTGGAGAGATTTTTGGACACTATAGGGGCCTCCCAGGCCTTGTTATGGATAAATGTCTGTAAATTGATGTGGCTCTCTGCAAAATCACCGGATGTTTTGGAGGCAAAACATTACTCAACATAACGCGCTAATGTAAACTAAGATTTTTGGATATAAATATGAACTTTATCGAACAAAACATACATGTATTGTGTAACATGAAGTCCTATGAGTGTCATCTGATGAAGATCATTAAAGGTTAGTGATTAATTTGATCCCTATTTCTGCTTTTTGTGACTCCTCTCTTTGGCTGAAAAAATGGCATACAAAAGCTGGCCACAATATTCAGCTCGAAAGATGTCCAGCTCAAGTTCCTGTTATGATATTGGCAAATAGTGTTTGTGGTTTCTGAAAGTACAGAATAAAGATACATTATTCATTAGAATACAATATAAGGATATAACAATAAAACAATYTTTCAATGAAGTAACATAATAAACACTGCTATAAAAATAGTATATTGCATTGACAAAATCACAAATTTCTGTTATAACAGTAAGAAACCTGAACTTTAAGGGGGCAAGGCAGGGCAAAACAGAGCTATGATAAATAGGACAAATGAAAACAAACCATGGTCATATATTTTTTATTTATTTAACCTTCATTTAACTTGGCAAGTAATTTATCAACAATTTATTATTTACATTGACGGCATACACCGGCCAAACTCGGACGASGTTAGAACAACTGTGTGTCACCCTATGGGGCTCCAAATCACAGCCGGTTGTGATACAGCCTGGATTTGAACCAGGGTGTGTGTAGTGACGCCTCTAGCACTGAGATACAGTGCCGTAGACCACTGTGCCACTTGTGAGTCATAAGGCCAGGGTAGCTTCAAAATACAACACAAGCTAATACTTCTCTGACGCAATTAGCATTATTTTACAGAGTCAATAGAAGAAGGTAGCTAGCTACATAAGCACGAATATAACACCATAAAGGATATGAAATGAGTAACATTACCTTACGTGTCCGCGGTTATAAGGAATGTACACAAATATATTCTGCTCCATACATACAGTGAGCTACAGTACAAAACGGCATACAGAAACTATTATAACGTAATAAGGCACTTACTTTGATAGAAACTCACACATTTCCAAAGTTATTATTAGTAACGAAAACAACATTGACTGCGATGCGGGCAACAGACGGAAAATGTGAACATGTGTGTGCAGATCCTGTTCTGACGGGAGATGCACAAATATCTACAGACTTGAACTGCACAAACAATTGGGAAGTGCTAGGGGAATTTTGTCCGGGTCAGAAATGTCCCAAAAATGAATTGTACGCAAAAGTAAATATGACTATTTTTATGTGAATGAAAAGGAGGCAGAA
The DNA here is from genome assembly GCF_002910315.2 of Salvelinus sp. IW2-2015. NCBI lineage: Eukaryota > Metazoa > Chordata > Actinopteri > Salmoniformes > Salmonidae > Salvelinus > Salvelinus sp. IW2-2015. The sequence goes on from NC_036876.1 coordinate 17,910,874, forward strand.
CACACCTCAATTCAAACTGTTCTTAGAAAATAAAAACTTGTTATTTGAAATTGATGTTGAAACAGCATGTAAATAAAAACAGGCTACATGCCTTAGTTTGAGGGCAGCTGGGATTAAATGTATTGTTGCGTAACAATCACATTCTGGAATGGAGAGAACGTTCTAACATCACGTGCATAAAAAAAACTCACGCTGGGGCGACCGTTAGAGACATTTGGAACTCACTCGTGAAAGGGTTAAACATACAGRGGGGCAAAAAAGTATTTAGTCAGCCACCAATTGTGCAAGTTCTCCCACTTAAAAAGARGAGAGAGGRCTGTAATTTTCATCATAGGTACACTMCAACTATGACAGACAAAATGAGAAAAAAAYTCCAGAAAATCACATTGTAGGATTTTTTATGAATTTATTTGCAAATGATGGTGGAAAATAAGTATTTGGTATTTGGTATTTGATAAATAAGTTTATCTCAATACTTTGTTATATACCCTTTGTTGGCAATGACAGAGGTCAAACGTTTTCACTGTTGCTGGTATTTTGGCCGATTCCTCCATGCAGATCTCCTCTAGAGCAGTGATGTTTTGGGGCTGTTGCTGGGCAATACAGACTTTCAACTCCCTCCAAAGATTTTCTATGGGGTTTTTGGAGGGAAATTTTTGGGCGGGGAACAAGGGAACTTTGGGGGGGGGCCTAGGCCACTCCAGGACCTTGAAATGCTTCTTACACTCCTTCGTTGCCCGCGCGGTGTGTTTGGGATCATTGTCATGCTGAAAGAACCAGCCACGTTTCATCTTCAATGCCCTTGCTGATTGAAGGAGGTTTTCACTCAAAAATCTCACGATACATGGCCCCATTCATTCTGGCCTTTACACGATCAGTCGTCCTGGTCCCTTTGCAGAAAAACAGCCCAAAGCATGATGTTTTCCACCCCCATGCTTCACAGGAGTATGGTGTTCTTCGGATGCAACTCAGCATTCTTTGTGCCTCCAAACACGACGAGTGAGTTTTACCAAAAAGTTATATTTTGGTTTCATCTGACCATATGACATTCTCCCAATCTCTTCTGGATCATCTAAATGCCTCTAGCAAACTTCAGACGGGCCTGGACATGTACTGGCTTAAGCAGGGGACACGTCTGGCACTGCAGGATTTGAGTCCCTGGCGGCGTAGTGTGTTACTGATGGTAGGCTTTGTTACTTTGGTCCCAGCTCTCCGAAGGTCATTCCACTAGGTCCCCCCGTGTGGTTCTGGGATTTTTGCTCACCGTTCTTGTGATCATTTTGACCCCACGGGGTGAGATCTTGCGTGGAGCCCCAGATCGAGGGAGATTATCAGTGGTCTTGTATGTCTTCCATTTCCTAATAATTGCTTCCCACCAGTTGATTTCTTCAAACCAAGCTGCTTACCTATTGCAGATTCAGTCTTCCCAGCCTGGTGCAGGTCTTACAATTTTGTTTCTGGTGTCCTTTGACAGCTCTTTGGTCTTGGCCATAGTGGAGTTTGGAGTGTGGACTGTTTGAGGTTGTGGACAGGTGTCTTTTATACTGATAACAAGTTCAAACACCCCCCCCCCCCCCCCCCCCCCCCCCCCCCCCCCCCCCCCCCCCCCCCCCCCCCCCCCCCCCCCCCCCCCCCCCCCCCCCCCCCCCCCCCCCCACCCCCCCCCCCCCCCCCCCCCCCCCCCCCCCCCCCCCCCCCCCCCCCCCCCCCCCCCCCCCCCCCCCCCCCCCCCCCCCCCCCCCCCCCCCCCCCCCCCCCCCCCCGCCCCCCCCCCCGGTGCCCATTAATACAGGTAACGAGAGCAGGACAGAGAGCCCTCATGAAAGAGAAGTACAGGTCTGTGAGAGCCAGAAATCTTGCTTGTTTGTAGGTGACCAAATACTTATTTRCCACCATAATTTGCAAATAAATTCATAAAAATCCTACAATGTGATTTTCTGGAATTTATTTTCTCATTTTGTCTGTCATAGTTGAAGTGTACCTATGATGAAAATTACAGGCCTCTCATCTTTTTAAGTTGGAGAACTTGCACAATTGGTGGCTGACTAAATACTTTTTTGCCCCACTGTAATTTGTCCTACTGTTCACCATATTATTTATGAGAATACATTTCATAACATGCAGTTATTGTTTATCAATTACAGATCCAATTAAATATGATTCCTGATTAACCTTTCCAGGACACACGTTCCGCTACGGAACCCCTCGACAACATTCCGCTGAAAAGGCAGCGCGGGAAATTCAAAAATATTTTTTTGAAATATGTCACTTTCACACATTAACAAGTCCAATACAGCAAACGAAAGATAAACATCTTGTTAATCTACCCATCGTGTCCGATTTTAAAAATGCTTTAKAGCGAAAACCCAACATATGATTACGTTAGATCACCGCCAAGTCCAAAAAACACACAGCCATTAACCACGTCTCAGTAATGACCAATACTATACTGTACAGAGTGTGAGAGCTGAATTTCAATATAGTAACTGTACGTATTGATTACTAACTACTTTGTTGTTTATTTATTTATTTATTGTGCTTCTTAAAGAAATGCATTGTTTGAAAGTGTAGCTCTCTATCTCTCTCTCCCTCTCTCTTTCTCTCTTTTATGCAAATGCACGCATGCACACAGGCAAACATGTGCGCGCGTACACACACACACACACACACACACACACACACACACACACACACACACACACACACACACACGCACACGCACCCTCCTCCATTTCCCAGAAGCCCCAGAAGTGTGGTACCAATAAACATGGCAGCATGGAGATATGTGGCTACAAAGGCAGTGTACGTCTCCTTGGCGGGAACCAGATTCAAACTCTCCAAATCAGGACAGGTAAGGCTTCTTTTCCCTCCACTGTGGTGTCTGTCTTTGTTTTTTTTATTCCGAGAATTGAGTATGAAATACTTCTATTCCCTCTCCTATGGTGTATATGCAACATTTAATTTGAATGAAGTGACATTTTTTCTCAAGCAAAGATGGGTTCCACACCCTCATTGGATGGAGCTGGTGTGTTGCATRCTGGGTAGCTTGGCACTGATTCCTTGGCATTGATAGACCTCACTTGATGAGATCAAAATCATCTTTATTCAACTTTCCCTACCTCCACAATATAATTCTATGATACTATGAGATAGATATAGCGATTCTGTGTCAGCAATTACTTCAAATAAATCATGCTACACACTTGCCTTGCCACCTCTCGCCCCTCTCTCTCTTCTGTCCTCTCTTTGAGTTTGTCTTTCATTATTTTCTTCATTAGCATGAACAAACATCTTCATTATAATTATTTTGGGGTATCACTCTGTCAGCTTGTTTCCGCTCCCTCGCTCTTAGAAAGAGAGTGAAGGAAAGAGAGAGAGAGGGCAAACGAGTGAATGAATGAATGAATGGGGAAGGAAGAGATGTCAAAAATGGGAATTCATTGTATTGTATTGTATTGCTTAAAAGCTAAATTCCAAGCGTGGCAAATGTACCAACACAGCGTTAGCTAGTCCACTAAAATGAGAGAGGGAGAGAGAAATAGAGAATGGCACAATGTGTTAGAGAGAGAGAGAGCTGGAGAGGGATGAAGGGAGAGATGGAGACGATGAAGTGAAGTGTTTAAGCCTATGGGTGAAGGAGTGAGAAACGGGGAGCGATGGAGAGTGAGAGGGGAAAAAAAGAGTGGGAGAGAACATAGTCGGTAACCCTGTTCATGTTCACTGGAGTGGAGTATTTAATCTAATATGATGAACGAGCTGTTGAGAGCGTCACTCCCCCCTCCTCCCCTTCTCTCAGATAACAGTGCCTAAAACYAGTTAATTCATCACCACGGTCAATTTCTGTAGAGTATTTGGATACTCTAACAAGGCAGGAGAGACAACAGGAAAAAAATATGTTTACAGATTCCRCGCAATCATAAAACACCATTGGTGGCACCAATTAGATAAGACTCAAGAACTGTTAGAAAAGCGAATAAACCTTTTTGCAGGTCAAGACCTGAACCCAGACAGCTGTCAGTAACGGGTCTGCTACAATCATTRCATCACTGGTAAGTCAAGTCTGATCAATTTTGAGTTTAGTTGAGCTATTATGCTAACCAGGTGTTAACAACAACACTAAATTAGACTAAATTAGCTAGAGAGCTTGTAGTCTATCAATTAGCATGTGTAGCATGAGTTTAAAGTTTTGGATAATCTATTTTCCAACATAAAAATGCATGCCTCTATCATCGCATTTGCAGACTAATGTAAGCKGAATGTAATGAGAAGATTGGATAGTGATAATTTAGGCCATTAATAAGCACATAGTGGCACAGGTTTATAGGCTATATGAGATACGTTTCTTTCCTTTGCATGTGAAAAATGTGTCTTTTGATAAACATTTAATACAATTCTACTAAACTTTATATGGCTGGAGAAATTAGCCAAATCTTTTTTTAATACAATGGTAGCCTAGGCCTAATCTACTGACACGAGGTCAATAAAATGACCTTGTCTTGAATGCAACCATATAATATAGGCCTATGAAAAAGGGGTCCTGGCGAAAAGGGATCCAGCTTTTGTCAAKTTGTCAAAAGTAATTGTTTTGCATTTTAGCTAACCCTAACCGTTTCCTAACCGCGTAACCTGCTGCCTAAATTCTCCTAATCTGCTATGAAGTGTCAAATATMAAGTTAATTTGACAAAAGCTGAAACACTTCTAGCCATGAACYTGAAAAGGGGAGACACAAATTGTACACTATGATGTRCATATAACCTGGAGGACATTATTGTCCAATTTGTTGAGAACTTTATTCATAAGAGGAGTATGGACATTACGGGATAGGACAAAGGCCTCAATGGCATAGGACAAAATAATTATATGACACTAAAACACCGGAATTAATTAAAAACAACTAAACAATTAAGAACCCTGATGGTATAGGTGACCTAAAGAAGTGATATTCTAACATCAGGAGTGCTTTTCATTTATGTACTACTTAAGGTTCATCAGCTGACCTCTATCAAGACACCCATGCCGAATCTATTCCTACTCTGAAGATGAGCAATGCTGCAGTAGCATCAGTTTCTACTTCTACTACTTAGTCCTTTTCCAAATATGAATGAATACATCCTTCTGTTATACAAGATGGTTGTTATGTGCCGTCCTTTGGTCAATCTGAATAATTCGTTWGTGACATTTSAGTAGAGCACCTTCACCTTGTCGTCATGACAAAAGTTCCCCCTTAAACCGTTTTGAATATATAACATGTAATTTGATCTGTGTAAAAGACTGTTTATGATATTGTAAACATACTGTACTTTAATTATAGTCTGTATTGTTGTATGGGTGAAAACTAAAAGCATTTTAAAATATCTGCTTTGCGTAGCCCCATTGAATAAAAAGTATATCTTAAAGCCCAATTATTTTCTTCTTTACAATTTAAACACAGTTAACATAGACAATGTAATTGTTGTGGTAGTCTTAGGCAAACCATCTTCATTATCACAGTGGRACCTTTCAAGTGCCACTCAGACCTTCTTGGAGAAAAGTACATGGCATTGGATTTGGTAGTCTAGACCACTCACCACTTAGGTTACAAGATTTGGATTTGCACCAAAAAACACAKCTGATTCAACTTGTCAACGAGTTAAATCAGGTATTTTTCTCCAGGGCTACAATAAAACTGTCCTTTTAATTGTACCAGCTGCAAAATGGGTTCACATGGCTGATGTCCTGAAAAAAGTGACAATCAAATACAACTATTTGGAGAGCTTATAATTGAACAAAAAGGTCATGTTCATTTGAGAATACAACACAGAAAAATGTAAGAAAGATTCCCTTCCTCTCTTTATTGCAGAATTGTGATCTTTGATTAATCAACATCAACACTAGTTAAACTTGAATTATAGTTAAGATAACAATTAAAACAAGTTTAAACACTTAACTTCAAAGAATCAACACATTCATATAATTTGTAAAAGTAAGCTAACTCATATATAAAGGTTAGTAATTTTAGTAACAAGTAGGCTATTATTACTAAAACATAATTTCAGGTGAACAAAAACTAGTCATTACCAGAGGTGGCCAACCTCGCTCTACTGATCCCCTATCTACTGTACTGGAGGTCTCTGTTCCAGCCCAGCACTAACACACCCAATGTATCAATGTATCAAACCTAATTCGTTAATTCTTACCCGATTAAATTAATCATGTAACAGTTAACTCATTAGGATCTGGGGCACCACGAGAGCGGTTCTGTAAAGAGTTACCATCTCCCGAATTAAACTCTGAAAGGTCTTTACCTATCACATCTATAAACAGTCAACTTATTAATCATAACCTCGTATCATATCACTATTCTGAACAGTCGTAACCTCCTTGCCTCTGCAAAAACTTGAGCTTTACTTATAATTCAGTACCTCATAAATTGGTTTAATTATTTATTTACTAGCTAATTAAATGGGAACAAAGGATAAACACACACTCTGCACCGGTTATTGACCAGAGACTTAATARGCTGTGAACAGGTCCTTAGCGGAATTACAACAACATGGATGTTTATTTAAGAAGAGATGGGGAGGGAGAAAGAGGGACAGAGACCCTTAAGTTCTTTTTTTCATTTCACTTCACCAATTTGGAATYTTTTGTGCATGTCCGTTACATGAAGTCCAAATAAAAATCTATTTAAATTACAGGTTGTAATGCAACAAAATAGGAAAAATGACAAGGGGGATGAAGACTTTTGCAAGGCACTGTATACAGAAGATAGCCCTATTTGGTAAAGTTCATATTATGGCATGAACAGATAATAAGCAAAGAGAAACGACAGTCCATCATTACTTTAAGACATGAAGGTCAGTCAATCAAGAACATTTCAAATTTCAAGAAACTTTCTTCAAGTGTAGTCGCAAAAACCATCAAGCGCAATGATGAAACTTGCTTTCATGAGGACCTACACAGGAAAGGAAGACCSAGAGTTACCTCTTCTGCAGAGGATAAGTTCATTAGAGTTACGAGCCTCAGAAATTGCAGCCCAAATAAATGCTTCACAGAGTTCAAGTAACAGACACATCTCAACATCAACTGTTCAGAGGAGACTGGGTGAATCAGGCCTTCATGGTCAAATTGCTACAAAGAAACTACTACTAAAGGACACCAATAAGAAGAAGAGACTTGCTTGGGCCAAGAAACACAAGCAATGGACATTAGACCAGGGGAAATCTGTCCTTTGGTCCGATGAGTCCAAATTTGAGATTTTTGGTTCCAACTGCAGTGTCTTTGTGAGATGCGGAGTAGGTGAACGGATGATCCCTGCATGTGTTGTTCACATCGACCATCATGACTATCACAGCATTCTGCAGCAATACGCCATCCCATCTGGTTTACACTTAGTGGGACTATCATTTGTTTTTCAACAGGACAATGACCCAACACACCTKCAGGCTGTGTAAGGGCTATTTGACCAAGYAGGAGAYTGATSGAYTGCTGCATCAGATGACCTGGCCTCCACAATCACCRGACCTCAACCCAATTGAGATGGTTTGGGATGAGTTGGACAGAAGAGTGAATGTAAAGCAGCCTACAAGTGCTCAGCATATGTGGGATCTCCTTCAAGATTGTTGGAAAAGCATTCCAGGTGAAGCTAGTTTAGAGAATGCCAAGAGTGTGCAAAGCTGTCATCAAGGCAAATGTTGGCTACTTTGAAAAATATAAAATATATATATATATATTTCTAAACACTTTTTTGGTTAATACATGATTCCTTATGTGTTATTTTTTACGGCTTCACTATTATTCTACAATGTAGAGAAAATAGTACAAATAAAGAAAAACCCTTGAATAAGTAGGTGTGTCCAAACTTTTGACTGGTACTGTATACCCACACAGATACAAGCAAACACACGGACGCGCGCAAGCAAGGAGCACACACACACACAGAGCTTAAAGGGAGAGGATTGGGTGCTTTCATACCTCAAGCCCCTGTGGCTCAGTTGGTAGAGCATGGTGCTTGTGTCACCAGGGTTGTGGGTTTGATTCCCCCAGGTGACCACCACCAAAATGTAAGTGCTTGCTACTGTAAGATGCTCTGGATAAGAGTGCTAAAATGTACAAAAAATAATTAGGAACTATGTACTCYTGTAAGACATATTTCCATCATCAGATAAAATAAATGACCAAAGCATCTGCTTTTTGTCTCACTATCAAATATGTTCTGGGTAACAAGTAAGTACCTTACCGTGATTGTTTTCAGTGAAAATGGTCAATAATAAAGAGCAATTTCTCAAGCAATAATTTTGCTGGGAGTGGTCTGACTGGGGAGGGGAAAACTGAAAACGAGCTGGTTGTGGCAGAAACGTTTGGAACTCTCTTTCTTATTGGTCTAATTAACTAATTTACCACCTGGTGATGTCACCATGCACGCCAGAATGCCAAAACAGGCAGAAATTTCAGGTGGTCTTTTCAAACAGCTCTTACACTAAAAGGGCATTATTAMAATTTTCAAAATATAACAGTATTATTCCAACCTCATAGTGTGGAAATATATATAAAATACAGGCAAATCACATTGTTGACTGCACTGGGCCTTTAGAACCATGGTGTGTTGTGATAGTGGTACTTGTTTTTTTCTATCGCTCCTCTCTTCCGCCTTCCTCTCTTGCTTCCTCTGCTCTATCGCTCTGTCCCTTTTGGTCTCTCTTCTTTCTTGTTCTGACGCCGGAAAGATCTTGATAATTCAAAGGCCTGACTGCCATGTGTAAATCAGTGGAGGCTGGTGGGAGGAGCTATAGGAGGACAGGGTATTTGTAATGGCTGGAATGGAATGAATGGAACATGTGGTTTCCATTTGTTTGATGTGTTTYAWWCCGTTCCATTAATTCCATTCCAGCCATTACAAATACCCTGTCCTCCTATAGCTCCTCACACCAGCCTCCTCAGGTGTAACTATAATCTCCCTCTCCTCCCACCTATCTATCTATCTATCTATCTATCTATCTATCTATCTATCTATCTATCTATCTATCTATATTCATACCTCACAACAAGGCATTCTTCCGAGAGTGCTTTGGAAAAAAAACTCTCTTCTCCTCCCCTCATCCATTTGTGAAAAGCGCCTAATCAACAAAGATGGTGTCAATTCATTCCCCCTCTTTATTTGTGGTATTGAGAATAAACTGTGTCGCTGGTGATGAACTGTTCTGCTCAGCGCAGAAAACAACATTCTTGATAACAGGCAAGGTTGAAATTATTTTATGTTTGGTGCCACTGCAGCGGTTTTCAACTCACCGTTATGATGTATGATGTATTGGACGAGGGGGACTTTCTATATTCCCTACATGTCTCTTCCTCTGTCTCACAATTTTCTCTTTCTGTCTTCCTCTCCCTCCCTCGCTCTTCTTCTACTTTTCTCGCTTCCTCCCTCTTTCCCAATCTCTCTCTCAATCTCTCGCACAATGTCTTTCTCAATCTCTCATTTTTTCCCTCTCCCTCTATCTGGGGGCAAAATAAAAGTGTCTCCTCAGCTATTGTGAGCACAGTAGCAGGGGAACACAGAGGGGGTCGAGTAAATGTGCTACTATGCTATTCCGTGTGAAGCCAGTGCTTATTCTCTTCTAGTGTTGTGTCCATGAACACACAGAGACAGAAAGCCAAAGATAGTCATTCGTTTTGCCTCCCAGTCCCAGATGTGCACTTTGCTGCTACTGGCGGGCCTAAACATATGCACGCACACTCACACGCACACACACACACACACCACAAGAAAGGAAATGAAACGAAAATAATGGAAAAATGCTAAAACAGCTACAGTAAACCAACAAGTGAGTGTGGTTATTTTACATTTTTTATGTTGTTATATAGTATTTTTTTCATGTTTTGTAGAACAACTGTTCTCTTTTGGCCTCATCCTCTCACACCTTCTACTTTGTCGTAACTAGTGTGACTCTATGCAAATGCCCCTGGGAAATAGAGACTCTGTCAATTAGTTTAGTTGTTCATTAGTTTTCATTAGACCAAATGACACCTGAGTCTCGTCGGAGAGGCCAGATATGACTTCTAATGATGTGTTATTCATATCCATCCCCATTGTGATGATCTGTTCTACCTGGAGAAGGGGGCGGAGAGGATGGTACCTATCTAGTGTCCCTTGCGACTATGAGCCTATTATAGAGCAGCTATTAAAGCTCCTCCCTTAGGTACATTTTTGCATCGGAAATACAGATGAATTCATTCTCTGTGGAGTCATACAAGAAGAAAATTGATGAAAACAGGACGCAGTGACCAGTTCAAGTTTCATCACTGTGGCGGTTACATGTATATATTGATTGACCCGTTTTGTGTCAATAAATTAACCCTTCTATGTAAATGACCTATGACCCCATCCTCTCTCTCTCTCAATTCAATTCAAAGGGATTTATTGGCATGGGAAACATATGTTTACATTGCCAAAGCAAATGGAATAGACAATAAACAAAAGGGACATTAACAAGAGAAACAGTAGTAAACATTACACTCACAGTTTTACAAGAATATAGACATTTCACATGTTATATTATTGGCTATGTGCAGTTTTGTAACAATGTGCAAGTAGTTGAAGTATGAAAGAGAAAATAAATAAACAGATACATATAAGATACATATAAGTTGTATTTACAATATTGTTTGTGCTCCACTGGATGCCCTTTTCTCATGGCAATGGGTCACAAATCTTACTGCTGTATTTTGTATTTTGTATTTTGTATTTTGTATTTTGCCTAAAAGATATGGGAGTTTATCAACATTTGATTTGTTTTCAAATTCTTTGTGGGTGTGTGATCAGTGGGAAATATGTGTCTCTAATGTGGTCATACATACGGCAGGAGGTTAGGAAGTGTAGCATAGTTTCCACCTCATTTTGTCGGCAGTGGGAACATAGCCTGTATTCTCTCGAGAGCCAGGTCTGCCTATGAATAGCAAGGCTATGCTCACTGACTCTGTACATAGTCAAGGATTTTCTTAATTTGCGGTGAGTCACAGTGGTTAGGTATTCTGCCACTGTGTACTCTGTTTAGGGACAGATAGCTTTCCAATTTGCTCAGTTTTTTGGATTGATTCTTTCCAGTGTGTCAAATAGATATCTTTTTGCTTTCTCATAATTTGAGAGCCCCAGGACAGAAACACATTTGTGACCCGATTCAGGAAACTAGGTGTATGTTGCAAGTCACGACTTCACAGGAGAGCTGTTTGAAAGTAAAAAATATTTGTTTATCAAAATGCGTTCTTTTGGCAGAAATGCCTTCTCGAGCATGTGAACTTTCATGTGCCTTAATAAAAAACGTGGTGGAAATGACCGGACCAAAGTGCAGCATGGTGTGCGTACATTTTATTTTATTAGAATGTCGCCAACAAAACAAGAAACAAAGAAACGACCGTGAAGCTTACTAGGGCTATAGTGCCACTAACAAAGTTAACTACCCACAAACACCAAAGGAAAAAAGGCTGCCTAAAGTATGATTCCCAATCAGAGACAACGATAGACAGCTGTCCCTGATTGAGAACCATAGAAATACAAAACATAGAAATAAAGAAACTACAATGCCCACCCTAGTCACACCCTGGCCTAACAAAAATAGAGAATAAAAGCCTCTCTATGGCCAGGGTGTGACAGTACCCCCCCCCAAAGGTGCGGACTCCGGCCGCAAAACCTGACTCTATAGGGGAGGGGCCAGGTGGGCATCTATTCACGGCGGCGGCTCCGGTGCGGGACGTAGACAGTGGTGGTACTGTCGCCGGAAGCTCTGGACTGGGTACTGTCGCCGGAAGCTCTGGACTATGGAAGCGCACTGGAAGCTTGATGCGTGGTGCCGGAACTGGTGGTCCCGGGATGAGGACACACACCTCAGGGCGAGTACGGGGAAGAGGCACAGGCCATACTGGACTGTGGAAGCGCACTGGAGGCCTGATGCGTGATGCCGGAACTGGTGGTACTGGGCTGAGGACACGCACCTCAAGGCGAGTGCGGGGAAGAGGCACAGGCCGTACTGGACTGTGGAAGCACACTGGAGGCCTGGTGCGTTGTGCCGGCAGTGGTGGTACCGGGCTGGGGACACGCCTGACCAGTTACACGCTCCCCACGGTAAGCACGAGGAGTTGGCTCAGGTCTTCAACCTGACTCAGCCAATCCCCTCGTGTGCCCCCTCCCCCCAATTTTTTTTATTGGGGCTGCCTCTCGGGCTTCCGTACTAAACGTGTCCCCTCATATTGTCGCCGTTCATCCCGTGCTATCTCCACCTGCCTCCATGGTAGGCGATCCTCTCCTGACAATATTTCCTCCCACGTCCAGGATCCTTTACCGTCCAGTATTTCATCCCATGTCCATGCTGTCTGCTCCTCCTGAACACGCTGCTTGGTCCTTTTATGGTGGGTTCTTCTGTCACGGCCGTCATAGGGAGGAGAACAAGGCGCAGCATGATAAGCGTACCTTCTTCTTTATTTAAAGAATGAACACTGAACAAAATGAACAAAACAAACCGTGAAGCTAATATGGCTAATGCAGACAAACAACTAAACATAGAATAAGAACCCACAAAACCAAAAGGGAAAATGTCAACCTAAATATGATCCCCAATAAGAGACAACAATAAACAGCTGCCTCCGATTGGGAACCAATTCAGGCCACCATAGACATACATATGCCTAGACTTACCTACACCCCTAGACATACAAAAACCCTAGACCATACAAAACAAGCATACCCACCCTCGTCACACCCTGACCTAACCAAAATAATAAAGAAAACATAGATAACTAAGGTCAGGGTGTGACAGTGAATAACACTTGTATCTTTTATTAATGTTTATTATGAGTATTTCTGTGATTTGATGTGGCCCTGTGCAAATTGATGGGATGTTTTGGAGGCAAAGCCAAATGTAAACTGAGGTTTTTGGATATAAATATGAACTTGATCGAACAAAACATACATGTATTGTGTAACATGTTGTCCCGGGAGTGTCATCTGATGAAGAATATCAAAGGTTCGTGATTAATTTTATCAATATTTCAGCTTTTTGTGACTCCTCTCTTTGGTTGGAAAATCGCTGTATGCTTCCTGTGACTAGTTGCTGACCTAACATAATGATATGTTCTGCTTCCGCAGAAAATATTTTTTGAAATCGTACATTGTGGTTGTGGGCCAGGTGGGTGTGGGCCAGCTGAAGAACAGTTCCCACCGTCGGAGCAGCAAAAATACTTCTCGATGTTCCCCCTGTTGGCGCGACACCTGATACAAAAGGTTATTCTTGATTTGGAAACGGTGGTATCGCAAGTCACTCACCCCCGGAAGTAGCTGTCCATTCACCGCTATTACTTGGGCTGCGCCTGCTTTCAAGTTAGGATCCTCCCACTGAGCAGTCCCGAACTGTCCCTTCAGTTGGCCCCCAGGGGGTGTCTCAACTGGCCCCTCAAAATCGAGGAGGGGGAGGCTGGGCTCTTCCTCTTGTGGTTCCCTAAGGGGGTCGGGTTCCTACACCCCCTCCGACTCCGACTCCGGACCCGTAGATACAGGTTGATCAACCGGCTCGTAGCTTCTTCCTCAGCTCGTGCCCCCAAAGGGCCGCGAACAGCGGACAATCTCGTCCCACTAGGAGAGGTACCAGCAACTCTGGTACTGCACCCTCCATCAACTGGCAGTTCCCTTGTGGCGTCACGATGTTGGCCCATACGGTTGGATACTGCTTTGTGTCCCTGTGAACACAGGAAATTGACATCTCCCTACCACGTTTGGTATCCTGGTTCAGAAGGCTCGTGGTTACGAGGGTAACCATACTTCCGGAGTCTAATAGAGCTTCTGTGTCGTGTCTGTCAACCTTCACCGGGACCATTGGTGCAGTTGATTCGTGGTGTGCCAGGAGGTGACGTAGTTCACCGCATGACCCACCTCGCCTCCAGGGCTTGCTGATGCAATCGACTCATTTCGAGCCAGGCAATTCCAGGCAATTCCCCCGGGCGCCACACTCAAAACACCTCCATCTACCTGGGGTCCTCGGTTGTGGGTCAGCCCTACCCCAGCCGTCTCTCCACGGGTTTGCGGTCCTTTGGCCCTGCCGACTGTCGGTTCGGGGTAACCAGCAGTGGGGCTGTCTTTCCGWCTCCTCGAACGGGTCACCGACTCGGCCCGGGTTCAACTCAGCAGGGCCTGAGTGTTCTGATGCGTCTCTACTGCTTCCAGGAGGCCCTCCAAGGTCTGGGGCATGCATAGAATCGCTGCCCTCTTCATGTCGTCGGGTAGTGCCCGTAGGAAGCAATCGAGGACCACTTTGTCTAGGATGGAGAGGGTGGATATGTCGGTTAGGAGCCATCCCCTGGTGATGCGCAGTAGGTCGCTCATCTGGGCTCGGGGGGGATGCGTCGGCTACGAACCTCCAGTCGTGGAATAGTTGAGCCCGATGGGCCAGGCTGTATCCGTAGCGGCTGAGTATGTCCCGTTTGAGTCCGTCGTAGTCCAGCAGACTGGCCCACTTCTGCCTCGGCCATCCTTCCCGTAGTGCTGTCCGTTCAAACGTACAGAGGTAGGTTCGATGTCGTCATCTTCTGTTAGCATGATTAAAAACTTGTTTGGATGTGATTCAGTAGACGCTCCTCCTTGTTTCATCCTGATTTCCTCAATGTGGAGGACGTTTTGTTGCCGCTGTTCCTCAAATGTTCGATCCTGAACCGCCTGTTTGGCTTGTTGGGCCCGGATGAACTGAGCTATCAACTCGTCCATGCTGATGCTGCATAAAAGTCAACCCTGATCTGACCACATTATCAGAATGCTCGCATTCTCCACCACTTGTGACAAACCAGGGGGTTAGGTCAAAACTTTACACAGATTAGACACGGAGTAGGATTAGCTCAGCTTCAAAGGTGTTTATTAAAATAATAGTCCAAAAGAAAAGAATATGTCTCCCCCAAGAGACCCTCTCCGGGATACCGTATCCTGTGGGGATCAAAAACTGAACTCCCTCCTGTTACCTCTGGTACCATCCTCAACTATACGGAGAGCCTGTCGAGACCTGGCACATCCAGCAGATGGAGCCATCGCCTCGTGATGTATACTCCGCCTCGACGAGTCTCCCCCTGGTGGCTGAACTGCTGTACACCACAATATTCTATGTTGGGTTGTGCAGGTTCCTGGTTCGAATAAACCCTGAAGGAACCAAATGCACAGTGAAAGCAGGAGTGAACCGCAGGACTGGAAAGGTCATTCAGAGGAAGCCATTGCCAATTAACCCACATGTTACATGCTTTTTCGCAGACCTGAAGGAGTTTGGTTGGAAAAACTCCAAGATGTATTTACACAAACATCTGATGAAGATAAACTTCATGTGTCAGTTGTCATCTGCCTTTTTACCTAGCGAATAATAGCAATCTCTCTCTTTCTATTCTTTCAATTTCCATGTTTGTCCTAGTTGACGTATCAGAGCTAAGGAGGAGCATAGTTTCAAAGATTGGGTTGATAATCTGCACACCACCGAGACTTCTTGTGCCGTCCCGGAGCCCATGTTAGCTTGCGGTAGCGTGCATCTCTAGCTCCAGTCTAGCCCTGCTCGCTCCTCTCTATCCATCCTTCTCTCTCAGCCCCTTTCTATCTCAATCTCTCTCTCTCGTTTCTCTCTCAAAGGCAGGCAGCCAAGCAGTTCTTGTTATAGTTTTTTTGTAATTATTTCTCCCTGTTCAGCTGTTTTCCTATTTTTCATTGATCTGTTTAGTTTTTTCTTGCATAATGCAGTATTTTCGAAAAGGATGTCTTGGGTGGTGAAGTACATTATTGGCCAGTATTTGTCAATGTTCTTATCACTCTGTCTCTGTCTCTCCCCCCTCTCTCTATCTCTCTCTTTCTCTCCCCTACTATCTGGAGTTGTAATGTTGCTCTTTTCAAATGTTGTTCTTTGTAGTTACAGTGCAATGTTACGTTCATGTTATCATTTTGAATAAATATATATATGTACAAGCATTGTTTTTCTTACAGTATTACATTTCAGGGAGATGTCTTCTAAAGACAACCTGAAGTTCTGCTTAGTACTGTAAAATAATTGCATATTACTGTAGGTATTTCCCTGTAAATATACAGCATTATACTGGCACCACAGTTGCCAGTTTAATACTGTAAATTTGATTTACAGCAGGTATGCTGTAATATGTTTTACAGTAAGGAAAATAGTACTGTAAACTATATTACAGCATCACTGCTGTAAAGCAAAATTACAGTATTAAAACTTCTTAGGGATCAAATCCCGTTAACGGGATCGATTTGACAACATCCGGTGAAATGGCAGAGCGCCAAATTCAAATGAAATTATTAGAGATATTTAACTTTTATACAATCACAAGTGCAATACACCAAATTAACTTCTTATGGCTGCAGGGCGGTATTGAGTAGCTTGGATGAATAAGGTGCCCAGAGGTGCCCAGAGTAAACGGCCTGCTCCTCAGTCATAGTTGCTAATATTTGCATATTATTATTACTATTGGATAGAAAACACTACGAAGTTTCTAAAACTGTTTGAATTATGTCTGTGAGTATAACAGAACTCATATGGCAGGCAAACTTCCAAACAGGAAGTGGAAATTCTGAGGCTGGTTTATATTCAACTCATCGCCTATTCAAATCCCAGTAAGATATGGATCTGTTTGCACTTCATATGCCTTCCACTAGATGTCAACAGTCTGTAGAACGTTGAATGAAGCCT
The DNA here is from genome assembly GCF_002910315.2 of Salvelinus sp. IW2-2015. Lineage (NCBI taxonomy): Eukaryota > Metazoa > Chordata > Actinopteri > Salmoniformes > Salmonidae > Salvelinus > Salvelinus sp. IW2-2015. Next base: position 17,927,563 of record NC_036876.1, read on the forward strand.
CTACTGTGATGTGGGGCCGGATGGGAACGGTTTCAGTCAGTGGTCTGGCAGAGTGCCTGTTCTTGTTCACGCGCATTCCAAATGATTTCACCTTGCGTTCCAGTATTTCTGTAGACACAAAGGAATGCTCCGGTTGGAACGTTATTGGATATATATGATAACAACATTCTGAAGATTGATTCTCTACTTAGTTTGACAAGTTTATTCGACCTGTAATATAACTTTTTGAAGTTTTCGTCCAAGTTCGTCTGGATCTGCGCGAGCGTTTGGACATGTGTACTAAACGTGCTAGCAAAAGTAGCTACTTGGACATAAAAAATGGACATTATCGAACAAAACAACAATTTATTGTGGAACTAGGATTCCTGGGAGTGCATTCTGATGAATATCATCAAAGGTAAGGGAATGTTTATGATGTAATTTTGTATTTCTGATGACTCCAACATGGCGGAGATTTTTTTTTATATGTGAGCGCAGTCTCAGATTATTGCATCGTGTGCTTTTTCCGTAAAGTTTTTGGGATATAAATATGAACTCAATCYAACAAGACATACATGTATTGTGTAACGTGAAGTCATATGAGTGTCATCTGATGAAGATTTTATCTCTATTTGTGCTTTTTGTGACTCCTCTCTTTGCCTGGAAAAATGGCTGAATTGTTCTGTGAGTTGGTGGTGACCTAACATAATCGTTTGTGGTGCTTTCGCTGAAAAGCCTATTTGAAATCGGACACGTTGGTGGGATTAACAACAAGATTACCTTTAAAATGGTATATTGTATGTACATGTATGTTTGAGGAATTTTAATTATGAGATTTCTGTTGTTTGAATTTGGCGCCTTGCACATTCACTGGCTGTTGTCATATCATCCCGTTAACGGGATTGCAGCCATAAGAAGTTAAAGCATTAGTTCTTGTTAACCTTTTGTCAATAGGGGGAGCTGTTAGCACTATTTATTTTTTTACATTTCCAAATTAAACTGCCTCGTACTCAATTCTTGCTCGTACAATATGCATATTATTATTACTATTGGATAGAAAACAATCTCTAGTTTCTAAAACCGTTTGAATTATGTCTGTGGGTGAACCAGAACTCTTTCTACAGCGAAAGTCATGACAGGACATGCGAAGGTCTGAAAAATAGTCTCTGATCTCGGATCAGTTTAAAACTKTGTGTGTGCCCTATGGARCGAAATGAACTGCACCCGCCTTCCCCTGGATGTCAGTAACCAATGAGAAGTGGAATGGTGTCTCTACGTGTTTCTCAGAGTTTATAAAAGGCAATGGAGTGAGATGTCCCTTCTTTTCGACGCTCGCCAGGACGCAAGGGAGGACATCAGAATGGCATGCTCAAAAGCTCTCGTTATTGACKAAAGATSTATCCGTCTGTGATTTAATTCGATATAGGTGTTAGAAACATCATAACGAAGTTATTTGAAACCGATTTATATCAGTTTATGCGAGTATATTGCTATTTTTCGGAATTTCCTTAGTATTGCGTTTGAGGATTTGGACATGTGTGTGCCGTGTAGCTATTGTTAGCTGCTAGTTCCGAAGTTGAAGAGGTCGTTTTACAACAAAGCAACGATTCTTTTGGACAAAGGACACACTGCCCAAGATACTGATGGAAGCTCGTCCAAAAGTAAGAGTTATTTATGATTTTATTCCGTATTTATGTGGAAAAATGTAAACGCAGTTGTCGGCCATTTTTTGCGGCACTAGTCTGGCTGTAACTCACAATGTATGTCTTGMAACGTTAATTTTAAAAATCTAAATCAGCGGTTGCATTAATAACCAATGCATCTTTCATTAGCTGTCCAACCTGTATTTTTTTAGTCAATCTAATCGATAAATAATCGTAAACATAGGTGCCTTTCCAAGATGGCGCSGGCCKGAATGCATGCCWTGTTTTGACAMWTTACATTGCATAACCACGATTTGTGATGCTAAATATGCACATTTTCGAACAAACTCTATATGCATTGTGTAATATGATGTTACAGGACTGTCATCTGAAGAAWTCTGAGAAGGTTAGTGAAAAAAWTWATATATTTTGGTGGCGATAACGTTATCGCCCCRTTTGCKTTGATTRAATGCTGGMGTGATGTTAGCTCATGTGGTATGCTAATATAACGATATATTGTGTTTTCGCTGTAAAACACTTAGAAAATCTGAAATATTGTCTGGATTCACAAGATCTGTGTCTTTCGATTGCTGTATGCTGTGTAATTTTCAGAAATGTTTTAGGATGAGTATTTTGGTAATTGACGTCGGTCTCTGTAATTATTCCGGCTGCTTCCAACGCTATTTCAGATTGCAGCTGCAATGTAGAACTGTGATTTATACCTGAAATATGCAKATTTTTCAAAAAAAACATATGCTATACCATAWATATGTTATCAGACTGTCATCTTATGAAGTTGTTTCTTGGTTAGTGGCTATATATATCTTTATTTAGTCGAATTAGTGATAGCTACTGATGGAGTAAAAAACTGGTGGAGTAAAAAAAGTGGTGTCTTTTGCTAACGTGGTTAGCTAATAGATTTACATATTGTGTCTTCCCTGTAAAACATTTTAAAAATCAGAAATGATGGCTGGATTCACAAGAAGTGTATCTTTCATCTGGTGTCTTGGACTTGTGATTTAATGATATTTAGATGCTAGTATTTACTTGTGACGCTATGCTAGGCTATGCTAGTCAGCTTTTTTACTGTGGGGGGTGCTCCCGGATCCGGGATGAGTACCAAGTAAAAGTTAATCCAGCCACCATGTCAGATTTCAAAAAGGCTTTACGGCGAAAGCAAGCCATGCTATTATCTGAGGACAGCACCCCATCAAACAAACACAGACAATCATATTTCATCCCGCCAGGCGCGACACAAAACTCAGAAATAACTATATAATTCATGCCTTACCTTCGAAGATCTTCTTTTGTTGGCACTCCAATATGTCCCATAAACATCACAAATGGTCCTTTTGTTCGATTAATTCCGTCGTTATATCTCCAAAATGTCCTATTATTTGGCGCGTTTGATCCAGAAAAACACTGGTTCCAAATCGCGCAACATGACTAAAAATATCTAATAAGTTACCTTTAATCTTTGTTCAAACATTTCAAACAACTTTCCTAATACAACATTCGGTATTTTTTAACGCAAATAATCGATAAAATCTAAGACGGGATAAACTGCGTTCAATAGAGGATAAAAAGAAAGTGGAGCGAGCTTTCAGGTCATGCGCCCCAACCACAACAGTACACTACACTCGTTCTGAACAGCCCTACTTCTTCATTTCTCAAAGGAAAAACATCAACCAATTTCTAAAGACTGTTGACATCTAGTGGAAGCGATAGGAACTGTAACAAGTGCCTTAGAAATCTAGATCCCCATAGAAAACACATTGAAAAGAGAGTGACCTCAAAAACAAATGTTCCTGTTGGGGGTTTCGCCTGCCAAATAAGTTATGTTATACTCACAGACATTACTCAAACAGTTTTAGAAACTGTTTGAATAAGAGTGTTTTCTATCCGAATCTACTAATAATATGCATATCCTAGCTTCTGGGCCTGAGTAGCAGGCAGTTTACTTTGGGCACGCTTTTCATCCGGACATGAAAATACTGCCCCCTAGCCTGGAGAGGTTATTAAACTGGCAACTGTGGTGCCAGTATAGTGCTGTAAATTTACAGGGAAAAGTTTTACAGTGTATTAAATATTGTCCTAAAAGGAAAAACATTTGGACTTTGTGAATTGTGTGTTACTATGATGTCCTTGGTGTGGAAAAATAGTTTCACACTCAATACATTGTTCAATAGTTTTTCCACTTCCGAACAGTGAGACGGTCGACTGGTTGTCAGTGGCCTATTCATGTGCAAATGGTCAGACAAGCAGACACCTGGGCGACGTTCAGTTGCCAAATGTTGTCGAACATTGCCAATAGAAATGCCATGAATAAAGCAGACAATTCCTTATTCCATCTGTCGGGGAGGGAAGTTTTTTCTTCATCAAAAATGTATTTCTGAACGTTCCAAAACGTTGCGGCTTGTCTGTTCTTATCGCAATGGCGAAGTCTTATGGCCAATTTTAAATTGTCCAAATGTTCAAGCATCTTCATAACCATAATTACCATTCTCTCACACACTTTTCTAATCAATGCTTTCTACCATTATTGATCTCTCGCTAACTTTACACTTGATCCTGTCCCTGTTGTCTCTTCCTCAATATATTTATTTTGCTCTAACACATTCTCTCTCCATCCTCTCCCCTGTCTTTCCCTCCCTCATGCACTCCCTCCTTCCCTCTCTCAATCCCTCCCTCCTATTCCTCTCTCTCTCGCTCTCCCACCCTTTCTATGATGTGTGCTTGGAGTGGGAAAATACTTTCACACTCAAGACGTTGTTCAATAGTTTTTGTGCACTAGAATATTTATGATACTGTATGTAGTAATAGGGGACTTGTAGGGGATTTGTAGGGGACCATCAAGTAAGGAGGTGTCTGTGAGTGGAGGGATAGTGGAGGAGTATGGCAGGGGGAGGATGTACACACAACGGAAGTATACACAAATCTCTGCAGTACCAAAGGCCTCTCCAGTGGCATATTAAACGGGGGCTTGGGAGAGCTTCACACACAAACACACACAACAGCTGGAATACTCAGCCTTGTGCAGGTCCACAACACCTGGCAACTGCTCTGAAAAAGAGCACACGAGGGAGAGAAGAAAGGAGGAGGTAAGAGATGAGCGAGAGAAAAAGGGAGAGGAGGGAGAGAAAGGGCTATTAACTTTAGGCAAACAAACAATCTAAGAAACAATACATCAATTGGGGTGCGCTGGAAAGAAAGTTTAGACAAATTCTCACTAGGCTTAACATTAACAGCAACTTTTCTGTTTTGGTTCTTCCGACAAAGTACAACCAACTCACAAAACATGTCACCTTCAATCACAAACCCCTGTGCAGCCAAATCACTAACTCAAAAACCTTTAAAGCCTTTAAAAAATATTTCAAAAGTGTTAAAGTTTGTGTAACAGCTATTTTCAGACGAGTCTTTTGAGTCTGTGAACAGTGCTGGTAGTGGATGGTAGTTGGGTGTCAGGGGCATGCATGGCTGGAGAGGGATTAAAAGGTTTTAGGAGTGTCTCTCACGGCGCCTCCGACACCCCCCCCCCCCTTACTACTCTGACTTCGGTGTGGAAAAATGTAATTGATACAATTGTGATATGTTGTTGTCTCACCTAGCTATCTTAAGATGAATGCACTAATTGTAAGTCGTCCTAAGAGTGTCTGCTAAATGACTAAAATGTCAAATGTAATGTGTCAAGTTTGTTTTTACACCACTAGACATACAGACACAAAGAGAGAAAGAACCAAAACATGCAAGCACAGACACAGATGATATCTTTTTATCAACTACACGAACGCACACACGCACAGTTCCGTCCTAGCTTTACCTATTGTGACCTGATTCAGGAATCTAGGCGTATGTCGCAAGTAGCGACTTCACAGGAGAAACTTTTGAATGTAAGAAATGTGTTTTCTGGCAGAAATGTCTTCTTGGCCTCCCGGGTGGCGCAGTGGTCTAGGGCACTGCATCGCAGCGCTAGCTGCGCCACCAGAGTCTCTGGGTTTGCGCCCAGGCTCTGACGCAGCCGGCCGCGACCGGGAGGTCCGTGGGGCGACGCACAATTGGCCTAGCGTCGTCCGGGTTAGGGAGGGTTTGGCCGGTAGGGATATCCTTGTCTCATCGCGCTCCAGCGACTCCTGTGGCGGGCCGGGCGCAGTGCGCGCTAACCGAGGGGGCCAGGTGCACAGTGTTTTCTCCGACACATTGGTGCGGATGGCTTCCGGGTTGGAGGCGCACTGTGTTAAGAAGCAGTGCGGCTTGGTTGGGTTGTGCTTCGGAGGACGCATGACTTTCGACCTTCGTCTCTCCCGAGCCCGTACGGGAGTTGTAGCGATGAGACAAGATAGTAATTACTAGCGATTGGATACCACGAAAATTGGGGAGAAAAGGGGGTAAAAAAAATAAAAGAAATATAAAAAATATGTCTTCTTGAACATGTAGACTTTCATGTGCCTTAATAACAAATGAGTATAACATCTTTAAATATGAATAAAATTGTTAAATTACCAGCCATGTTGGTTAAGCCACAGATAAAGTGAGCAACTTTCCCACTAGCCATGATTGGCTCAGATAATAAGTGGGCTGGACATGCTGAGAGAGGAGTTTGGATTGGTCTGCCATAGAAGCTCGTCAGTCTGTGATGGTAATCCTGTTGAACGCGGCTTTAAAAAAAAAGTATTGTTTAGTGGAGCTGCATAAGTGTGGCTCTCCACTTTCTGGAGGATCGAGTTTTGAAACCCGTGGAATTAGAGTATGATAGCTAAAGAGATGGAGGAAACACCTGTCTCCGGATTACATCTTCAAACTAAGGGCAACCCGTGGCGTGGCATTCCTGACAGGGAGATGTGTCCATGCACGATAATGTATCCAGGTAAGATAGTCTAGCGTTAGCTAGATAACGTAACATTTTCAGATATTACCCGTTTTCTAATTTTGACAGAAAGAGGTTTCATTTCAAGCTAAAGTGTACTGTTAGCTAATGTTATCTGGCTGGCTCCCTAGCTGATGTTATTATTCGTTTCTCAGAGCCGCGTGCTGTTCTAGTTAGAGCCTAATGTTAGCTAGCTAACATTGAACATGGTTGGTTAGCTCCCAGCACTGTGGCATTGTTGGCACTGTTTATTGTTAACTAGCTAACGCTGGCTGGCTGGCTCGTTCGCTAACGTTACGTGACGTGTGTACAACACCCGTTGAATATGGCCTTGGTCAGTAAACGTCTGCAAAAAAAGTGTCATGAAATTACAAAGCAGAGCTGGTGAGGCTGTTTTCATGTTATCCAGAGGTAAGAAAATCATCGGTCAGTGTCAAGTGTGCGCTTCTAGAGCGAAACGAGATGGTTGGGGCTAAAGCTTAGGGTGAGGGTGTGAAAGATGCTGAATGGGTGTCGACAAAGAAGAGCTCGAAACTAGATAGTAAAACATCCAAAGGCGATTTTCTCAAAAGTGAGTTTGCAAATTGATCAACTTTCAAAGCAGAATTAGTTTCCCATTGTTCCTCAAATGCAGTGTATGATATACCATTTTGTAGCTCTGAGTCTCTACTTTTATATAATGTAAAAAACACCACTCCAAACTTTGCTACATAAGACCAAATCCAGGTGGTAAGTCACTATTGACCTTCCCTGACCGAGGACAAAATGTGCCTGTTTGGATAGAGAAGAACCTCCTCAAACCTACCCCAACCCCTTTACACCCATCCCAACACTATCCCCTCTGTGCTCCCAAAAACCTCAATATACTATGAATTCACAAAGAAACCAGATTAATAATCCATAAAGCCTTTAATAATTCATAGATCTTTACATCACCAGTCTTTACTGTGTTTCCCCTGGTTTCTTAGTTCCATTACCCTGTCTGTCTGGGAGACTCATATTTGCATGTTAATTTATTTAGGGACTTCCTTCCTCTTCTCTATCTGCCCTGCCTCGTTACTGTGAGTGAGTGAGTGAGTGAGTGAGTGAGTGAGTGAGTGAGTGAGTGAGTGAGTGAGTGAGTGAGTGAGTGAGTGAGTGAGTGAGTGAGTGAGTAGGCCTGGCCGTCCACAGGCACGGAAAAGACACAAACAGGCCTGCGTAAATTTGACTCACCAGGAGAGAGGAGAAAGGTGGGGGAAACGCACATGGTCAGAGTGGTTGGACAATACAAATACTCACAACCAGCTGAGACACACGGATACAGAGGGGTTTGTAGAGGTCAAGTGTATGTGTATGCAGCATGTAGAGTTGAAGTCAGAAGTTTACATACACTTAGGTTGGAGTCATTAAAAGTAGTTTTTCAACCACTCCACACATTTCTTGTTAACAAACTATGGTTTTGGCAAGTCGGTTCGGACATCAGTCAGGAAGGTAAAGTTAGGTCGCAAATGGGTCTTCCAAGTGGACAATGACCCCAAGCATACTTTCAAAGTTGTTGGAAAATGGCTTAAGGACAACAAAGTCAAGGTATTGGAGTGGCCATCACAAAGCCCTGACCTCAATCCCTTAGAACATTTGTGGGTAGAACTGAAAAAGTGTGTGCGAGCAATGAGGCCTACAAATCTGACTCAGTTACACCAGCTCTGTCAGGAGGAATGGGCCAACATTCACCCAACTTATTGTGGGAAGCTTGTGGAAGGCTACCCGAAACGTTTGACCCAAGTTAAACACTTTAAAGACAATGCTACCAAATACTAATTGAGTGTATGTAAACTTCTGACCCACAGGGAATGTGATGAAAGAAATAAAAGCTGAAATAAATCATTCTCTCTACTATTATTCTGACATTTCACATTCTTAAAATAAAGTGGTGATCCTAACTGACCTAAGACAGGGAATTTTTACAAGGGTTAAATGTCAGGAATTGTGAAAAACTGAGTTTAAATGTATTTGGCTAAGGTGTACGTAAACTTCCGACTTCAACTGTATCTAAAGCATGTGTACAGAATAGAGAGGACAGTTAGACCACAACCTCTTCACACTGTGGACAACTCATCTCTTCTTCGCCTTCCTCTCTTCACATGAAAAAACAAACGAGTGGAGAGAGAAACAGCCTTCAGCAACTTTGATGCCATTCAGAGCAGAGCGGCTATATGTTCTGAAGGGAGAGCAAGAGAAAAAGAAGGGATAGGAAGGCTTAAAATTATTCAGTTTAGATGAAATGAAATGGGGATTTTAGTCTGTTAAATGGACGACAGCAGAGATCACTGAAATCACAGCCCACACAGACGCCATCATGACGCACATCAATGGAGTAAGGAAAAACAAAGCATACACACACTGACTGAATCCAAAATGGCACCCTATTCCCTACATAGTGAACTACTTTTGACCAGGGCTGATAGGGAATAGTGTGAGAATAGGGAAGAGGGTTCCATTTGGGATGCGAATGTATTTTCATGTCTGTCTCTCACCGTCTCACTGTCTATCCCTTTCTTTCTCTCCATCATAAAAGAGAGGGGAACCTCAGAGAGGTGAGGTACAGTCCAGGGGTGAACAGGGTGGCATGTGTGATCTTGAAGAGCTGTTGTTGAACATTGCTGATAGAAATGCCCTGACTAAAGCAGACAATTCCTTATTCTATCTGTCGAGGAGGGAAGTTTTTTTCTACATCAAATATTTGTTTCTGGACGTTCCAAAATGCTGTGGCCTGTCTGTTCTTACCGCAATGGCAATCGTCCAAATGTTCAAGCCTCTTCATAACCCTAATTCCCATCTATCTCCAGGTGAGGTACATCTGGGGGAACAGTGCACCTGCAGTCCAGTGAAAACACATGCAGCGGAGAGCTGTGGGGACTCTCTATGTCCTTAAATTATTAATCTGCTCTCTGCTCCATCTCTCTTCTTTATCTCTTTCTTTCACTCCCTCCCTCTCTCTGTCTCTCTTTATCTCTCTCTCTCTATCTCTCTCTCTCTCACTCTCACCATCTTTCTCTACCTCAGTGTGTCTGACTATGTGTTTGACATTCTGTTTCTCTATTTCAAAATTCCTTGCTCTCTTGCTTTCACTCTCTCTCTATCCGTCTGTGTCTTTTGGTTCTCTAAAGATACATCTTTCTCCATGCTGTCCTTTTCACTTTCTTTTTCCAATCTTTCCCTTTCTCCTATGCTCTCTCATGTTTGCCCAAAGATTGATGACTCTTTCAGACTGGTCCAGGGGCCTGTTTAAAGATGCATGAGGTGACGGGGCCAAGCTTTCCTCTTTCTCCCACTCTATCCCCCTCTCTCTTTCTCTTCCTCATTCCCTCTATCTCTCTTCTCTCTCCCTCTTTTCTCCCCACCCCCCCACCTGTCCATCCCTATCTCCCTCCCTACGTTCCTCCGTCTCTCTCTAGATCCCTCCCCCCTTCTCAACAACTCTGTGTGAGACTTTCCCCAAACTCACCCAGTGTCCATAGCGCAACATCAAACACGACCCTCCTCTTCCCCCACTGTCAGGAAGGCTGAGTGTGACTTATGAAGATGATCTCCCAGACAGTATGATGGATGAGTCAGCGGCATAGCAATACGCTTGACATATTGACAGAGGGACATTCAGTATGATGATGTGTGTGTGTGTGTGTGTGTGTGTGTGTGTGTGTGTGTGTGTGTGTGTGTGTGTGTGTGTGTGTGTGTGTGTGTGTGTGTGTGTGACGACACTCACTTCCTGCGGTCGCGAGGGTAGCTACAATATATCTCAGGAGTAGGTTATGTGGTTTGGTTATTGTTAATATTGCTGTGGCTGTTGGATTAAGCTTTCAATGGTGATATGCCTAGGGTCACATGGATGAGCTCAATATCAGTAACTTTTTTGTATCGATTTGTATCGACTTGTACGGAAAGAAACGTTGGTATTGGTACTAGTTTAGGTCTGAGGATCACTTGAACTCATTGTCGAAGAGGGACACACACACACACCATTGTCACTGTTTGTTGCCATGGCAACACATTCCCTTAATCAAGTAAAGTATACATCGCCTTCTCATAACGAGGACAGACTGTCAGAAGTGTTTGTTTTAGCCCATTGCCTACTCACACAAGCACGCACGCACACACAGACACACACAGAGTCGGGAATCACCATTCACTAAGAGGCTTATAACACCGCGTGATGTCATCGGCGCTTTGTCACTTTTTTTGGCAGAAGCAGGTCGAGGCTTGACCCGGGCCGCGGATGACATCAAACGTGGTTAGGGGGGACCTAATTGGCTGAGATGTTTACATAAAGAAAGCTCTTCCACTATTCTGTTTGAAAATAAATAGCGAAAGAGAGAGTGAAGGAGGAGGGGGGAGAGGGAAAAGGGGGAGACAGACACATAAGATAGAGAGGAGACGGAGAGAGAATTTGAGGGAGGAAGGGAAAGTGGAAGAGATGAGAGAGAGAGAGCGAGAGACTGAAGGCAAGCTGCCAAGCTACAAGGCTACACTGCACTCCACAAACAGCTCTAATGTACGTTTAACAGGCATCGCCAGTGGGGGTTATTTTATATTTTACTGGGGGAGGAGAGGAAGGATAGAGGGAGGAGATAGAGGTAGGGTGTAGGTACTAGTTTATGTAAGAGAGTTTACTACTGGTACTAGTTTATGTAAGGTGTGAGATGGGAGTTGTGCTCCCTTTACCTTCACTCTCCACCCAAAATTAGACGGTCCTGAGGGAGGTGACCACTTCGAAGCAGTTGTCACCCTGCCCTCGTACCTGCTTCATCACACCACACAGGATTAGGCCTTTAGAGTACATCTCCTGTAGGGAAACACAGAGAGACAATGATGCTTTATACACACAGTGGGTCTTTCAGGTGCACACACACACACACACACACACACACACACACACACACACACACACACACACACACACACACACACACACACCGATTTTACAGAGAGCTGCATCGCGTACACAAACACAGACACACACACATGGATTCACACAGGGGGAGAACAGGTGTAGGTTGGTGCACAAACATACACACAGACTACATATACACACACACACACGTACTCACTCACAAATGATACAAACACATACCGTATTATTCTCTGTGCTTAATAGAAATCCTATAACAAATCTCTAACCAGAAAACAAACCTCTCCCATATTTATAGAACCACATTACTGTAGTACTAGCCACACAGAAAGTGTGTGTGATGAACAGGGATTTGGAGGCTGCGGAGTATTTCATTACCCCGCACTCCAAACCAGCACAAGCAAATAATGAGCAGCCAAATAATGAGCGTTTTACACTGGAGACATCGGTGACCCTCTTTCGCTGGTGTCCCCAAGGCAACATCATTGAAAGTATTGGGTCACATTGCCACATTGTCAGAAACCAAGTCAAAATAGACTGTGCCAAACCAGACACCGATCCACAACCTTAAATTCCCACTCACGATGGTGATGTTGCGTCAAACTACTGACGATTACTAACGGTCCAAAACCCTAACATTCACACTTAGTATAAAGTTGAAAACTGCATCAAAAAGCCCTGAAACTTTGCAGTGATGGTGGATAAAGCATAAGCACATTATGTTACCATAATGTTCTCACCCCCACAGTGAATTAGAATACATTATTGCTGGATGCTGTTCTGGATTAAAGAGGGCCATCCAGACGTTGCATTATTCATATCGATAATGTCATTATCATTGCAAAGTACGCTGGATAAAAACACCCTGTCTCCTTTTTTTCTCTCTCTCTCCAATACAGTTGACCTGAATCTGATGCTCCCAGTAGATACTGATGGTGCACTGTACTGTACTGTCCGAGTGGAGCGGCGGTCTAAGGCACTGCATCTCAATGCTAGAGGTGTCACTACAGCCCCTGGTTTGAATCCAGGCTGTATCACATCTGGCTGTGATTGGGAGTCCCATAGGGTGGTGCACAATTGTCCCCGTGTTGTCAGGGTTTGGCTGGGGTAGGCTGTCATTGTAAATAATTATTTGTTCTTAACCTTTCATGAGCCTCTACCCCGGGTCCGGGATCACCCCCCACCCCCCCACACACTGATTAGCATAGCTAGCATAGCTTCACAAGTAGATAYTAGCATCTAAATATCATTAAATCACAAGTCCAAGACACCAGATGAAAGATACAGATCTTGTGAATAAACCCATCATTTCTGTTTTTTAAAATGTTTTACAGGGAAGACACAATATGTAAATCTATTAGCTAAACACGTTAGCAAAATACACAATTTCTTTGTCCACCATTTTTTCTCTCCACCAGTAGCTATCACCAATTCGGCTAAACTAAGATATTGATAGCCACTAACCAAGAAAAAAACTCATCAGATGACAGTCTGATAACATATTTATGGTATAGGATAGGTTTTGTTAGAGAAATGTGCATATTTCAGGTAGAAATCACAGTTACAATTGCACCCACATCACAACTCGACTAGAATTACTAAAGAGGCAACGTGTATGACCAATTTACTACATCATAAAAACATTTCATAAGAATAGACAAAAGCATAGCAAGAAAGACCCAGATCTTGTGATTCCAGACAATATTTCAGATTTTCTAAGCGTTTACAGCGAAAACACAATAAATCGATAAGTTAGCATACCACATGTGCAAACGTTCAGAGCATCGATTCAAGCCAAGAAGCTATAACAATCATCGCCAAATATATTAATTTTTTCACTAACCTTCTCAGAATTCTTCCGATGACACTCCTGTAACATCATTTTACAAATACACAGTTTGTTCGAAAATGTGCATATTTAGCCATACAAACCGTGTTACACAATGAAAATAGAAAAATCAAGCCTCAAAATAGTCGGACGTCATCTTTCAGTGATCTAGTTTAATCGAAAGCTAATCAATATACTTGACTAAAACACTACAGGGTTGACAGGAATCGAAAGACAAATTAGTTCTAATGCAATCGCTGATTTACATTTCTAAAATAACTTATCTTTCTTATACAGCGTTCGCCAAGAGAAGCCTATAACAAACAAAAATGGCGTAATATGCGTTTAAATATTTCGACAGAACAACGATTTATCATATTAAATATTTCTTACTATGAGGTGATTTTCCATCAGATTCTTGGGCAATGTATCCTTTCTTGGGTCTATCTTCTTTTTGGTCGATAGATGTCCTCTGTCCTTCGAATATCCACTAATACGATCGAACGGACCCCGCAAACTGTGCCCCAAACAAGTTTGCCAGACGTTGTGCCACGGACAGGAGAATTCTCAACAATCGCACTAAACGGATATAAATTGCTATAAAACGGTTCAAATTAACTACATTATGATGTTTTCAACAACTATAACGACTAAAAACATGACCGGAGAAATATCACTGGCTAAACAACCATTTGGAAGGAGGCAGGTCTGATGTCCATCTTGCGCAAGACGCATGCAGGAAGAGGTCYGTATTTCCACGTTTTCGTYTTTTATAGTGGCTCTGATTGCGCAATCGAATCCATTCAAAGCGTGATGACGTACTGACACCCAGAGGAAGACGTAGGCAGTGTCGGTTTCTCTATAGCATCTACAGGCACCTTAAAACCGACCCCAGATCAGGGGTCAAAACTTCTGAAATCTGACTCCCTGTCAGGAAAAGTGCTGTAGAAGTAGTTCTGTACCACTCAGAGACAAAATTCCAACGGCTATAGAAACTAGAAAGTGTTTTCTATCCAATAATAACAATAATATGCATATTGTACGATCAAGAATTGAGCACGAGGCAGTTTAATTTGGAGACCAAAAAATGCTAATGCGGAACAGCACCCCCTATAGTTGCAAGAAGTTTTAACTGACTTGTCTAGTTAAATAAAGATGAAATAAATAAGAAATACTGCACTGTATTGTGTCTGTGTGTGTGCAGGGAGATGGGATATAATGAGTGGAAGGGGTGACCGGACACTTCACTCAATCCCTCTGCAAGTTTCTTAAATTAGTGACCTTGACATGCAAATCTAAGATTTAGCCAAGGACATTATGCTTTCCGATGAGATAAAGATTTAGATAGAGACGGAGATGTGATCAAAAAAAGAAAAGAGGAGGGGACCTTAAAAGACTGACGGACAGGGAGGTAGAGAAGATGTTTGCAGAAAGAAAAAGAAAAACGGGCCGAAATTAAGAGGGGGGGTCCTTCCTCTTAAATAATGGTGGGATGTTAACAATAACAGGGAGCAGCTAACCCTAATTTCTGACACGGAGCATGTGCACCTCTCCCTGTGGCTTTACTATTGCACCAATTTAGTATAGTAGCACGGAGCCACTCGCAAACGCCACCATAGGGCTGTGAACTTTACCGCATTTTATATGGAGCTTTCTCTCCCTCTCTCTCGATGGAGAATGGAGAGATGGGGATATGAATGAAAATAGGATCAAATGACTCATGCCACTAAGTGCTGATAATTATACGTAATGTGGGTTAGACATCATTTATTGTTTTAATTATGTTTTGGCTTTTTTGTGGAAGAACATGTGTTTTATTGTGAGCAGCATGTGTAAACACTATGATGGAGTGATGGAGGGAGGAGGGGGTTGTTGATCGAGAGATCAACAGAAGTTGTGGCCGAACACAGTACACAAACCAGATCTCACACACCCATCGGCACACACACCTCATACAAAACACAGTATCTAGACAGTTAGTCCTATCAAACTCACTGTATCACACACATCCTCCACAATCTCACCATTTGCGTTCTGCTCACCAAAACCGACACAACACACCATACACCAACAAACACAGCCAGAGCCACAACACACACACACACACACACACACACACCATGAACAGAGAGGTACTAATGTTTGAGAGCTAGGCCCAGAGGACTGCCTAGGGAGCAACGAGGCCTTTATATCTCTCAGTCAAAATAATGGACACACTGACCTGATACTCCTCCACTCGCCCTGTCCATATCTCTCCTGCACTGCACTTGTTTTTCCCTGCCTCTATCACTCCCTACCCTCTATCTGCTCTACTGCTCCTTCTATTTCCTTTATCTTGTTGTTCTAACTCATCTCTCACTTGTTCTTGTTTTTTATTTTCTCCAATTCTCAAGAATGAGCACACACTCACACTCACACACACACTCACGGTTCAGCAAGCAATTAAGGCACAGCTATAGAGTTAAAAGCCTTTAATAATAGAGTCTGCATGTGGAGAACAGAAGAGAGGAGGAGAGAATACAGAGGAAAGAAAAAGCTCCTATACCACCACTCATTCTACTGCCTGAGAACCAACCAACAACTGGGAGCTTATCAGTGGAGGCATGGGGTCACCCACTGGTGATACGGTGGAACTACAGTTAAAAAATGACTGCACAGAAATGCCCTTGATAGCCTTTAGACAATTAGGTGCTGTAACTTCGATAGAAAATGAGCAATGACTTCACTTTTAGGTCAACGCTATAATCTGAAGTGTGATTAAGTTGAATTTATACAAAAACAAACAAATGTGAGGTGTAAATTGCTTTTCTGCTTTGAAAAAGAAGGAGCAAAACACTCATTTTAAATTAATAAATAGACTGCCATACCATGGGAAATGTTATATTAAAGTTTGTTTGGTCCACAGATAATGATCAAGTTCTGATAACTCTGAAAAAGCAAATGCTCAGATAAAGAGAACTGAGGTTTTGGGAAAGAGAGAGGGAGAGAGAGGGGGGGGGGCTTTCAGGATTGACATTAAGGGGCTTTGCAGTGGCACACAGACAAGCAGACGGATCACTGATCTCCTTTACCTTGACTCACACACACACACGCACACACAGCCCTTCCCTAAAACACCAAATCCTAGCTTTGGGGGTAGCGCTTTCACACAGGTTCCAGACAGGTTCAACATGTGACATCAATTCGGTCCAGAGGTTGACGAAATCGGTCGAAAGGAGGCGATTTACACTTTGTCGTTGAGGACAACCCTTGGGGGCGGGGGGAGTGAGAAGTTGAGAACGCCACTCTCTCCAGTCTCCCACGCCACTGATGACATCCGCCTGATGAAAATCACACGACCTAAAGACCATCGGGTGAGGTGGAGATTAAGTGCGATTACTTTTGTCTGGGATCATTGGAGAGCCTTTAAAGTAGGTGAGGGTAATAATAACAGAAGGGGTGAGAGAGAGATTGAGAGATGGAAGGAGTGATAGTAGGAAGAGTAGTGGGAATTTGATAAAAGTTTCCATAATGTATTGGGATCACTGAGCTTGTGGGAATCCTTTATATCTGGCAACAGTCAATGCAGTAATTACATTCATAAAGAAATCTCAATGTACTTAAAGTGTGAATCCGCTTCCCGCTGGCACCCTCAGCGGCCTCCCCACTACTTGTGTTGAGTTTTCACTTTGAACGAAAACGTGGGGATTGGGCCCTGAGCCGCTCTGGGCTGGCCTTCTGGATCAACTCAAAGAATCATCTTTGTCTGAGAGGTAAGCATATGCTTTTATTCAACATTCGATTTTTGACATATTGTATTTGTATTTATTATGGATCCCTGGGGTTCAGCAACATTTTAAAAACATTACAATACAGGCCCCTACTCCACTACCACATACTGTATCTAAAACACAAAATCCATGTGTACGTGTGTATTCTCCCAATCTTAGCAACTGTTGTATCAATATGTTTTGACCATCACAGTTTACAATTAAGGGTTACTCCAAGCAGTTTAGTCACCTGAACTTAACCTCTCTGGTACCAGTGGGATGGTAGCTTCCCACCTCGACAACAGCCAGTGAAATTGCAGGGCGCCAAATTCAAAACAACAGAAATCCCATAATTAAAATTCCTCAAACATACAAGTATTATCCGGAAAATGTGAAGTGCAAGATGTTCAAAGGGGGCGTTGTTGGGGCTGTTTTTCTAGGCCTAAGGGAACTTTTTATACAGCTAACCATGAGGTTCTCATCACAAAACTGTTCAAGTTCAACTTTTCCCCGATGTCTTGAGATGGAGGAAATCATACCTTGAAGGTAGAACCCAGCGTGTCAGAGTGAGCAATGAGCTGTTGCCCACTCTCATCTAAGATGTGGGCATGCCCCAAGGGTCAATACTGGGGCCCTCCTGTTCAGCCTGTACATTAATGATCTGCCTTCTGTTTGTACTGGATCTGAAGTTCAAATGTATACAGTTGATACAGTGATATACACTACCGGTCCAAAACTTTAGAACACCTACTCATTCAAGGGTTTTTCCTTAGTTGTACTATTTTCTACATTGTAGAATAATAGTGAAGACATCAAAACTATGAAATAGCACATATGGAATCATGTAGTAACCAAAGGACAAATTTCCACCGGTCTAATGTCCATTGCTCGTGTTTCTTGGCCGAAGAAAGTCTCTTCTTCTTACTGGTGTCCTTTAGCAGTGGTTTCTTTGCAGCAATTCGACCATGAAGGACTGATTCACAAAGTCTCTGAACAGTTGATGTTGAGGTGTGTCTGTTACTTGAACTCTGTGAAACATTTATTTGGGTTGCAATTTCAGAGGCTGGTAACTCTAATGAACTGATCCTCTGCAGCAGAGGGAACTCTGGGTCTTCCATTCCCGTGGCAGTCCTCATGAGAGCCAGTTTCATCGTAGCGCTTGATGGTTTTTGTGACTGCACTTGCAGAAACTTTCAAAGTTCTTGAAATTTTCCTGATTGACTGACCTTCATGTCTTAAAGTAATGATGGACTGTCGTTTCCCTTTGCTTATTTGAGCTGTTCTTGCCATATTTTGGACTTGGTATTGAAGCTCATAAAGCTGGCTAAGAGAATGTCAAGATTGTGCAAAGCTGTCATCAAGGCAAAGGGTGGCTATTTGAAGAATCTCAAATATAAAATATATTTTCATTTGTTAAACAGTTTTTTGATTACTACATAATTCCATATGTGTTATTTCATAGTGTTAATGTCTTCACTATTATTCTACCATGTAGAAAATAGTAAAAATAAAGAAAAACCCTTGAATGAGTAGGTGTTCTAAAACTTTTGACCGGTAGTGTATGTGCATGCATAGAGGAAACAACAAGTTACACAATAACTCACTACTGTAATTGTCCATGTTACAAAGCAACTCAGTGACTCAAGTTTGCATCTCAATGTGAAAAAAAACAGTCTGAATGTTCTTCACAAAGAGGGCAACTGATACTACTGAGCCAGATGTCTATGTGTCTTTGGAGAAGCTCCAGGTGGTATCCAATATTAAGTACCGTGGCATCATACTTGATTCCAACCTCTATTTTAAAAAGTAGGTGAAAAAAGGTAACTCAAATAACCAAATTCTACCTAGCCACTTTTTGATTGATATGTAATTGTTTGACTACAGAGGTAACAAAACCGTACTTCAATGCTATGATACTCCTTGACTTGACATACTGCTAGACTAGTTGGGCCCAAGCTTTCTGTACAACATTAAAAGCCTTTCAGTCCGTCTACAAACAGGCTCTCAAAGTGCTGGATTAGAAAGCCCAATTGCCATCATCAATGTTACATCCTCAGAAAGTTGTGAAAATCGTGTGCAATACACTGACACATGTCTTGTATTCAAGATCCTCATTGGCCTGGCTCCCCCTCCACTTAGTACATTTTTCAAACAGAAAACCCAAACCCATGGTAGAAGATCCACATGGTCTGCCATGAGAGGTGACTGTATAGTTCCTTTAAGGAAAAGCACCTTCAGTCAATCTGCTTTCTCTGTGAGAGCTTCCCATGTCTGGGACACACTGCCATCAGACACACACAACTGCTCCACCTATCGCACCTTCACAAAAAAACATAAAGACATGGCTGAAGGCTGATCAGACTTAACATATGTAGCTTAAGAAACAAGGTTCATGAAATTAATAACTTGCTATTAACAGATCACATTCATATTCTGATTATCTCTGAAACTCACTTAGATAACACCTTTGATGAGTCAGTGGTAGCGATACAAGGTTATTACATTTACAGAAAAGCCAATGGTGGAGGTGTGGCTGTTTTTTAAAATAAGAACCACATTCCTGTGAAGTTAGAGAGGATCTCATGTTAAATACTGTTTAACCTGTTGAGGACAGAGGGCGCTGTTTTCACTTTGGGGGAAAATCGTGCCCAATTTAAACGGCCTCGTACTCAATTCTTGCTCGTACAATATGCATATTATTATTACTATTGGATAGAAAACACTCTCTAGTTTCTAAAACCGTTTGAATTATATCTGTGAGTAAAACAGAACTCATTCTGCAGCAAACTTCCTGATCAGGAAGTGGAAAATCTGAAAACGATGCTCTGTTCTAGGGCCTGCCTATAAATGGGCTTGATACGTATTAGTATACATGCACATCATACACCTTCCACTAGATGTCAATAGGCAGTGAGAGAAGAAATGGAGTGTTTATCTTGGTCTGAGGTGGAATAAAAGCTCTTGGCATGACGTGTCACCCATTTCCTGTTTTCTGGAAAGCGCGAGAAGGAGCCTTGGATTGCCTTCTGGAAAGCTGTCGTTATAGACCACTAATATTTCCGGCTTTGATTTTATTTGATAAATGTGACAATATCATCGTAAAGTATGTTTTTTCAATATAGTTTTATTAGATTATTTAAATTTTTTCGGGACGTTAGGCGTGTTGCGTTGTGTGCCTTTGTTCAGGAAGGAGAGCTTTGCGCTACTTTGCTAGCTTTCCGTGCTAATTGACTGGAGAAGAGGACGTTCTAAAACCAAACAACGATTGTTCACGACAAAGGACCCCTTGTACAACATTCTGATGGAAGCTCATCAAAAGTAGGACCCATTTTATGATGCTATTTCATATATCTGTCGAACATGTGTACTATTAGGTAGCGCCCAGATTTTGGGCACGCTCTCGCTATAACATAAGCTGGATGTCGTAATGAAGTTATTTTTAGAATTCTAACACGGCGATTGCATTAAGAACTAGTGTATCTATCATTTCCTATACAACATGAATTTTTTGTCATGTTTATGAATAGTTATTTGGTCAGAATAGGTGAGTTTGAGAAAAATATTCGCACATTCTGGGAAAAAGATGCTACGTTAGCACAATGTATAACCACTGATTTCAGCTCTAAATATGCACATTTTCGAACAAAACATAAGTGTATGTATAACCTGATGTTATAGGACTGTCATCTGATGAAGCTTATCAAGGTTATATATAATGCTATATATTATATAATGCCAATATAATGCTATATTGTGTTTTCGCTGTAAAACACTTAAAAAATCGGAAATATTGGCTGGATTCACAAGATGTTTGTCTTTAATTTGCTGTACACCATCGATTTTTCAAAATGTTTTATGACGAGTATTTAGGTATTTCACGTTGGTCTCTATAATTACTCTGGCTGCTTCGGTGCTATTTTTGACGGTAGCTGTGATGGTAGCTGCAATGTAAAACTGATTTATACCTCAAATATGCACATTTTTCGAACAAAACATAGATTTATTGTGTAACATGTTATAGGACTGTCATCTGATGAAGTTGTTTCTTGGTTAGTTTGGTTGGATCTTGGTTAGTTATGTTGGTTTTGTGCATGCTACCTGTGCTGTGAAAAATGTCTGTCCTTTTTTGTATTTGGTGGGGGGCTAAAAATCGGACATGTTGGCTGGATTCACAAGATGTGTATCTTTCATTTGCTGTATTGGACTTGTTAACTTCTAGTTGCACACAATCCCGGATCCGGGAGCACCCCCATCAGTAAAAAAGCTGACTAGCATAGCCTAGCATAGCGTCACAAGTAAATACTAGCATCTAAATATCATTAAATCACAAGTCCAAGACACCAGATGAAAGATACACATCTTGTGAATCCAGCCATCATTTCTGATTTTTAAAATGTTTTACAGGGAAGACACAATATGTAAATCTATTAGCTAACCACGATAGCAAAAGACACAACTTTTTTCTTTCCACCATTTTTTTCCTGCATAGGTAGCTATCACAATTTCGACCAAATAAAGATATAAATAGCCACTAACCAAGAAACAACTTCATCAGATGACAGTCTGATAACATATTTATTGTATAGCAAATGTTTTGTTCGAAAAATGTGCATAGGGGTAGGGTTAGGGTTAACCCATTTATGAAAAATACACAGCGTACAGCAAATGAAAGACAAAGATCTTGTGAATCCAGCCAATATTTCAGATTTTTTAAGTGTTTTACAGCGAAAACACAATATAGCATTATATTAGCTTACTACAATAGCGAACCACACAACAGCATTGATTCAAGCCAACAATAGCGATAACGAATAAACCAGCAAAAGATATACATTTTTTCACTAACCTTCTCAAACTTCTTCAGATGACAGTCCTATAACATCATATTACACAATACATATAGAGTTTGTTCGAAAATGTGCATATTTAGCGGCACAAATCGTGGTTATACAATGAGAAAAGTAGCCAAGCTGCCAACAATATGTCAGAAGAAATCTTGGGAGAGGCACCTAATCAAATCAGTAACTAATCATAAACTTGACTAAAAAATACAGGTTGGACAGCAAATGAAAGATACATTAGTTCTTAATGCAACCGCTGTGTTAGATTTTTTTAATTAACGTTACTACGACATACAGCGTGCGTTAAAGCCAGACCGCATCGAAATCAATGGCGGAATAGGAGTTTTACATTTTTCAACAGAACAACGAATTAACATCATAAATAGTTCTTACTTTTTGATGAGCTTCCATCAGAATCTTGGGCAAGTTGTCCTTTGTCCAAAAGAATCGTTGCTCGGTTGTAGATTGTCGCCTTCAACTTTGGAATTAGCTGTAAACATTAGCCATGTGGCGAAGACGTGCCCAACTCACTATTGCGCAGCACAAAGAAAATTTCGAAAATCGCAATATACTCACATAAACTGAAATAACTCGGTTTAAAATAACTACGTTATGATGTTTCTAACACCTATATCGAATAAAATCAGAGCCGGATATATCTAAGGGCTATAACAGGAGCTTTCTAGAACGCCATTCTGAGGTCTGTCTTGCGTCATGGCGAACGAAGGAAAGAGAGGATATCACGTTCCGAGCCTATTTATAAGGCCTCAGATCTGCCTAGCAACTCCATTCCAATTCTCACTATTTGCTGACATCCAGTGGAAGGCGTATGCAGTGCATCTCAACCAATAGAAGACAGGCAAATTAATAAACCGACCTCAGAACAGCCTGCATGATTTCAGACTTCTCACTTCCTCACAGGAAAATTGCTCCAACTCGAGTTCTGTTTAACTCACAGATATAATTCAAACGGTTTTAGAAACTAGAGAGTGTTTTCTATCCAATAGTAATAATAATATGCATATTGTACGAGCAAGAATTTACTAATGCCACAGAAATTTGCTTGAAAACTGTATCCAAATCCATCGGATGTCGTGATCACAATATAGTAGCCATATCTTGGAAAACCAAATACGTTTTGTAGTGATTCTTATGTTGTGGATGTAAAGAATATTTGTTGCTCATGGTGTGTAATGAGGAGCAAACAGACGCTGCACTTGACCCATTTATGAAAATGCTTATTAATGCTTATTAATTAGCATTCACCCATTAAGAAAATGACTGTAAAAACAGTTAAATCCCCGTGGATTGATGAGGAATTTAAAAAAAATTATGATTGAGAGGGTAAAAGGAATGGCAAATAAGTCTGGCTACACAACCGATTGGCAAACATATTGCAAATTGAGTAATCATGTGACTAAACTGAATAAAAAGAAGAAGAAATGACGCTATGAAACAAAGATACATGACATAAAGCATGATAGTAAAAAGCTTTGGAGCACCTTAAATCCAAACTCAGCTCCATTATTCATTGAATCAGATGGCTCATTCATCACAAAACCGACTGATATTGCCAATTACTTTAATAATTTGTTCATTGGCAAGCAAACTTAGGCATGACATTCCAGCAACAAACGCTGACACTACACATCCAAGTATATCTGACCAAATTATGAAACACAAGCATTGTAATCTTAAATTCCGTACAGAGAGTGTGGAAGAGGTGAAAAACTGATTGTTGTTTACCAACAATTACAAGGTCACTCCTATTTTTAGTTCYCTGCAGCTAGCGACTGGAACGAGCTGCAAAAAAACTCAAACTGGACAGTTTTATCGCCATCTCTTCATTCACAGACTCAATCATGGACACTCTTACTGACAGTTGTGGCTGCTTTGTGTGATGTATTGTTGTCTCTACCTTCTTTCCCTTTGTGCTTTTGTCTGTGCCCAATAATGTTTGTACCATGTTTTGTG
Organism: Salvelinus sp. IW2-2015; assembly: GCF_002910315.2. NCBI lineage: Eukaryota > Metazoa > Chordata > Actinopteri > Salmoniformes > Salmonidae > Salvelinus > Salvelinus sp. IW2-2015. Next base: position 17,951,329 of record NC_036876.1, read on the forward strand.
CCCCTACCACGTTGTGCTGCCGCCATGTTGTGTTTCTACCATGTTGTTGTCATGTTGTGTTTCTACCATGCTGTGGTGTCATGTGTTGCTGCCATGCTATGCTGTTGTCTTAGGTCTCTCTTTATGTGGTGTTGTGTTGTCTCTCTTGTCGTGATGTGCACAGTTAAATAAAGGTTAAATTAAATAAATACAAATAAAAAGCAATCTGGGTTTTGAATAGAAAATTACTGAGGATAATAGAGGACGATATTGCCACTTCTATTTGCCATATCTTCGAATTAAGCCTACAAGAAAGTGTGTGCCCTCAGGCTTGGAGGGAAGCAAAAGTCATTCCGCTACCTAAGAAAGATGAAGCTGCATTTACAGGCTTAACCCTTTCATGCATGAGTTCCAAATGTCTCTAACGGTCGCCCCAGCTTGAGTTTTTCTTATGCACGTGATGTTAGAACGTTCTCTCCATTCCAGAATGTGATTGTTACGTAACAGTATATTTAATCCGCGCCTCCCTCAAACCAAAGCAAGCAGCCTGTTTTTATTTATAGGCTGTTTTCAACTCGTAATTTTAAATTATTTTCTAACAAGTTTTTTATTTTCTAATAACAGTTTGATTTGAGGTGTGTTCCGCCTCATTCATTCACATAAAAGTAGTAATTTTTACTTCTGCGAACCAATAATTTTTGGGGAAATTTCTGACCGGGACAAAATTTCCCAAACACTTCCCAATTGTTTGTGCAGTTCAAGTCTGCAGACATTTGCTCATCTCCCGTCCTGCATACATGTGTTCACATTTTCCGTCTGTTGGCTGCTTTACAATCAAAGTTATTTTCGTTACCAATAATAACTTTGGAAATGTGTACGTTTCTATCAAAGTAAGTGCCTTATTACGTTATAATAGTTTCTGCATGTCGTTTCTACTGTAGCATAATGTTTTTGTGTATATTCCTTATAACCGTGGACACTCGATGTAACGTTACTCATTTCATAACCTTTATGGTGTTATACTCAATGCTTAGGTAGCTAGCTACATTCTTCTATTAGGTCTGGAAAACAATGCTGATTGCGTAAGAGAAGTATTAGCATGTGTTGTATTTTGAATCTACCCTGGCTTTATGACTCCCAAGTGGCACAGCGTCTCAATGCTAGAGGCGTCACTACAGACACCCATGTTCAAATCCAGACTGCATTTCTATCAAAGTATGCCTTATTACGTTATAATAGTTTCTGTGTGTCGTGTTATACCGTTTCTACTGTAGCTCACTGTGTGTATGGAGCATAATATATTGGTGTATATTCCTTATAACCACGGATGTCACGACTTCCGCCGAAGTCGGCTCCTCTCCTTGTTCGGGCGGCGTTCGACGATCGACGTCACCGGCTTTCTAGCCATCGCCGCTCCATTTCTCATATATCCATGTGTTTTGTCTTGTTTCATACACACCTGGTTTTCATTCCATAATCACACTGCATGTATTTAGTCCTCTGTTCCCCTCCATGTCTTTGTGGGTAATTGTTTATTGTTAATGGTGTATGTTCACGCGCTATACTTTTGTTTCATGTTCCGTGTTTTTGGGCACTTAGTTGTCATTTTGTGCCTATTTTTTGACCGGAATAAAAGTGTGCCTGTTTACTCTACTCTGCTCTCCTGCACCTGACTTCGCCTCCCTTACACAGCCTTAACATAATTACACACCCCTACTATGGAGTCAGCAGGAGCAGGTACCCCGGTTAGAGGAGTCAAGGAGTGCGTCCAGGAACATTCCGCTATGTTACATCATCTTGGTGCCATGATGGATTGCGTTGTCCAGACTATGGACCGCTGGGAGAGACAGGAGGTCTCCCCAGTGCCTCGACCAGCGCAACCAGGGTTACCTCTACCCGTCCCGTCCGGAGCCAGTCCCAGTGGGATGTGCCTCTCCCTTCCCAGGGAGTATGATGGGACGGCAGCACAGTGCCTGGGATTCCTGTTACAACTGGACCTTTACCTGGCCACTGTGCACCCAGCTCCCTCGGGAAGGGAGAGAGTGTCTGCCCTCGTCTCATGCCTCTCAGGTAGAGCTCTGGAGTGGGCAAACGCCGTGTGGGGAGAAGGAGACTTCCGGGCCGTCTTCGACCATCCACCTGAAGGTAGAGCTGTGGGGGAACGGCTCTTCCATGTGAGGCAGGGGAAGAGGAGCGCCCAGGAATTTGCCCTGGAATTCCGGACCTTGGCTGCCGGAGCAGGCTGGAACGACAGGGCCCTCATCAACCACTATCGGTGCAGCCTGCGCGAAGACGTCTGACGTGAGCTGGCCTGCAGGGATGCCACCATCTCCTTTAACCAACTGGTGGATTTGTCCATCCGGTTGGATAACCTGCTGGTCACCCGCATACGTCCAGAGGGGGCTCTGTCGGTGCCATCTTCCCGCACCCCCGCTCCGGTGCCCATGGAGTTGGGAGGGGCTGCTCGTAGGGAGACTGGAGGAGGAGCCATCACGTGCACCATCTGTGGCCGCAGAGGGCACACTGCCGGTCGGTGCCATGTCGGTTCCTCTGGGAGTTGAGGCAGCAGGCAGGGCACCCTGGCACACACCCGTCACCCCAGGTGAGTCTGCACCACACTCATCCAGAGTCCTCTGTTGACCATCACGTTTGGATGAAAAGCGTGCCCAGAGTAAACTGCCTCCTACTCAGTCCCAGTTGCTAATATATGCATATTATTATTAGTATTGGATAGAATACACTCTGAAGTTTCTAAAACTGTTTGAATCATCTGTGACTATAACATAACTTATTTGGCAGGCAAAACCCCGAGGACAAACCATTCATTTTTTTGTTTTGAGGTCACTCTCTTTTCAATGGGTTTCATTGGGAATCCAGATTTCTAAGGGACCTTCCTGCAGTTCCTATCGCTTCCACTGGATGTCAACAGTCTTTAGAAATTGTTTGAGGTTTTTCCTTTGAGAAATGAAGAATTAGCCATGTTCAGAATGAGGCTCCAGTGAAGTGTGCTGTTTGTTAGAGGCGCATGACCAGAAAGCATGCTACACATTGTTTTCCTCCAGTATTGAACACAGATCATCCCGTCTTCAATTTTATCGATTATTTACGTTAAAAAGTACCTAAAGTTGTATTTCAAAAGTAGTTTGAAATGTTTGGACAAAGCTTACAGGTAACTTTTGAGATATTTTGTAGTCATGTTGTGCAAGTTGGAACCAGTGTTTTTCTGGATCAAACGCACCAAATAAATGGACATTTTGGATATATATCGACGGAATTAATCGAACAAAGGGACCATTTGTGATGTTTATGGGACATATTGGAGTGCCAACAGAAGAAGGTAAGGAATGAATTGTATCTTTATTTCTGCGTTTTGTGTCGCGCCGGGAGGGTTGAAATATGATGGTCTGTGATTGTTAGCTGGGGTGCTATCCTCAGATAATAGCATTGTTTGCTTTCGCCGTAAAGCATTTTTTAAAATAGGATACGTTGGCTGGATTCACAACAAGTGTAGCTTTAATTTGGTGTATTGAATGTGTGATTTCATGAAAGTTAAATTTTTATAGTAATTATTTTGAGATTATATCCCTGATAGGTTAATTGTAATGCTATTTCTGACTTTTGTGACACTCTCCTTGGCTGGAAAATGGCTGTGTGGGTTTCTGTGGCTAGGTGCAGACCTAACATAATCGCAAAGTGTGCTATCGCCGTAAAGCGTTTTTGAAATCTGACACAGCGGTTGCATTAACCTGTTTGGGATAGGGGGCGGTATTTTCACGTCTGGATGAAAAGCGTGCCCGTAGAAAACTGCCTGCTACTCAGGCCCAGAAGCTAGTATATGCATGTACTTGGTAGATTTGGATAGAAAACACTCTAAAGTTTCTAAAACTGTTAAAATTATATCTGTGAGTATAACAGAACACATTTTGGCAGGCGAAACCCTGAGGACCAACCATCCAGGATTTTTTTTTTTGTTGATTGTGTTTTCAATTGGGTTCCTATGGGAATCTATATTTCTGAGGCATCTGGTTGCAGTTCCTAGGGCTTCCACTAGATGTCAACAGCCTTAAAAAATGTGTTGTTTTTCTATTGAGTAATGAAGAAGTATGGCTGTTCAGACTGAGTGTCGAGTCTAGTGTACTGTTGTGTTTGGGGCGCACGACCTGGCGCTCGCTCCACTTTCATTTTATCCGCCATTGAATACAGTTTATTCCGTCTTAAATTTGATCGATTATTTACGTTTTAAAATACCTAAAGTTGTATTAGGAAAGTTGTTTGAAATGTTTGGACCAAGATTACAAGTAACTTATTAGATAATGTGTAGTCATGTTGGGCGAGTTGGAACCAGTGTTTTTCGGAATCAAACACGCCAAATAAATTGACATTTTGGGGACATTACGACAGAATTAATTAAACAAAAGTACCATTTGTGATGTTTATGGGACATATTGGAGTGCAAACAGAAGAAGATCTTCAAAGGTAAGGCATGAATTATATCGTTATTTCTGAGTTTTGTGTCGCGCTTTGCGTGTTGAAATATGATTGTCATGTGTTTGTTTGATGGGGTGCTGTCCTCAGATAATTGCATGGTTTGCTTTCGCCGTAAAGCCTTTTTGAAATCTGATACGTTGGCTGGATTAACCTGTTACGGCTGAAGGGGCAGTATTGAGTAACCTGGAAAGAGGTGCCCATTTCAAACGGCCTCGTACTCAATTCTTGCTCGTACAATATGCATATCATTATTACTATTGGATAGAAAACACTCTCTAGTTTCTAAAACCGTTTGAATTATTTCTCTAAGTGAAACAGAACTCCTTCTGCAGCCCATTTCCTATCCGGAAGTGAGATTTCCGAAAGCGAGGTCTCTGTTCAAGAGCTTGTCTATAAATGGGCATGTCACTTAGGACTATAGATACACGTCATACACCTTCCCCTGGGTGTCAAGCGGAAGTGAGAGCAGAAATGAGTTTATTATCTTGTTCAGAGATTGAATACATCATCTTGGAATGAGAGGTCCGCCATTTTTTTTTTTTTCGAAAGCGCGAAGTAGGACCTGGAATCGCCTTCTGGAAAGTCGTCGTTATGGGCGAATACAACCTCCGGCTTAGATTTTATTTGATACATGTCACAATATCATCCTAAAGTATGTTTTTTCAATATAGTTTTATTATATTATTGAAATTTATTCGGGACTTTAGGCGTGATGCGTTGTATGAATTTGTTCACGAAGGAGAGGTTAGCGCCGCATGGCCAGTGTGCTTGCTAATTCAAGAGGGAAAGAGTTCGTTCTGGATCCAAACAAAGACGGTTCTGGACAAAGGACCCCTTGTACAACATTCTGATGGAAGATCAACAAAGGTAGGACCCAATTTGGGATGCTATTTCATATATCGTGTCGAACTGTGCTATCGCTACCGATTACCTGGAATCAATGCTGTTGTGTGTTAGCTATTGCAGTAAGCTAATATAACGCTATATTGTGTTTTCGCTGTAAAACACTTAAAAAATCGGAAATATTGGCTGTATTCACAAGATCTTTGTCTTTCATTTGCTATACACCATATATTTTCTGAAATGTTTTATGATGAGTAATTAGGTAGTTGACGTTGGTGTCTGTATTTACTCTGGCTACTCCCGTGCTATTTCTGATGTAGCTATGATGGTAGCAGTAATGTAAAACTGATTTATAGCTCAAATATGCACTTTTTTCGAAACAAACATAGATTTATTGTGTAACATGTTATAGGACTGTCATCTGAGGAAGTTGTTTCTAGGTTAGTTTGGTTGGTTCTAGGTTAGTTAGGTTGGCTTTGTGCATGCTACCTGCATGCTACCTGTGCTGTGAAAAATGTCTGTCCTCTTTTGTATTTGGTGGTGAGCTAACATAAATATACGTGGTGTTTTCGCTGTAAAACATTTTAAAAATCGGACATGTTGGCTGGATTCACAAGATGTTTATCTTTCAAATGCTGTATTAGACTTGTTAATGTGTGAAAGTTAAATATTTTAAAAATATATATTTTGAATTTCGCGCCCTGCACTTGAGCTGGATGTTGTCATAAGTGTACCAACCTCGGGCTTGCAGCCTTAAGAAGTTTTTAACAAGAAATTATTCTGTATTTTGGTGTATTACACTTCTGATTGTATGAAAGTTAAATTTTTCTAATAATTTATTTTGAATTTTGCCCTCTGCAATTTTACCGGACGTTGTCGAAACGTTCCACTAGCGGAGCCCCTAGCCGTAAAAGTTAAAGATGGTTGTTATTATAGCCGACTTCCAGACCTTTGGAAACACCCCCAGAATAATTGATGCGTTGGTGACCTTAGTAATGGGGCCAATGAGTGACTCTTTGTAGTTTTTAAGAAAGGTAGAGTCCAGCCCAAACACATCTTTGGCTTTAGAGTTCTTTAGTGAGGTAATCACCTTGTTTACCTCTGACTCAGTTTCCTCCCTTATGATGAAGACAGGTTGAGTGTCATTCACTGGCGCTGAGCCCAAGACACCAATAAAGGGGTTCTCTGTCAATACTTTGATAGAGTCAACAAATTTTGCAGTGTTAATATGTTCTTTCTCTGTTAACTTAGATTCTCCCAGATCAATTTAGAATTTCCTTTTGCTTCAACAATTATGTTGAAAAAAAAGTTTGCCGTGGTCTGTCTGATTTCATTCATCACCCAATTTCTCAACATGGTAAACCTARGTCTGTCATGTTCTAATTTGGACCTGAGGGCTGTTGTTAGAGCATGATCTCGTTCTTTCATCAGTTTCCAGATTTCTCCATTCAGCCAAGGAAGAGTGCTCTTTTGGCCAGGTTTAGATTTGATTTTCTTTAAGAAGCCATTTATTGTTGTCTGGTTGTGGATAGAAAAACCTGACTATCAGCTTCTACATTTGTATAGAACAGGGGTACTCAACTACTATTTGAGAAGGTCCAGTGACACAAATTTCCTAGGTGGCAAAGGTCGCCGATGGATATCGTCCTTTATCGGTGCTGTGGAACAGTGCAGCAAGAAACATAGTCGTCTACAACTTAGGAAACATGTTGTTATCTAAAATGTACATTAAATACATTAAATGAGGCTAAGAACCTGAATTAATTACAACTTCTTTCAAATGTAAGCATGTGCAACATTACATCAACATTGCTAAATAGTTTCCAAATGCACTCTATAGTGCAAGTCTCTTGAGAACAGGGACATCTGCTGCAGCCTCCATCTTTCCCCAGAAAGTGACTGGGTCTCATTCACCAGCCTGCTCCTTCAAAGCCACATTTTCTTGCAGCTCAATCAACTCCATTTGCAGTGATGCAACATCTACCCATCTGAAGATCTGTGTTGCTTCTTCTGACAACTTTTCATTTGTGACCAAGAAGAGGTTCTGGATGAGCAGCAGCAGCTCTTTTCCAACAGTGAAGTCATCAAAGCGTTCCTCGAAGTTATCCATCAGCTTCTGGATAATATCTACATCATTGAGAACATCTTGTCTCCCTGCGTTCTCCCTGCACCAGAAGATTGGGGAATTGGATCATTTCTTCCTAGAGATAATTTTTGAAAGCTCCAATTTCTTCTGGAAAGCCCGGACTGCTGTTATCATATCATAAGGTGTTATATAGTATCTGTCAAAAATGTAACTGTTTCCATCTTCTCATTATCTTCCAAAAACTCAGGAAATGAAGTTGCCTTGTCACTCTTTTGCTCTGATAGCAAAGCTTTGATTTCCTCCTGAATGGCACAAGTGTTCCAAAACCCTGCATATGCTGAGCCATTTGACACTGTTGTGGAGTAGTAAGTCATTGTAATGGGGATTTTAATGTTTGTGCTTTTCTTGTAACAAATGTCTGTCTTCTATTCATGTGCTGTTCTTTAACCAATTTTTGTTTTCATGCAAGTGACTGACTGTACAAATCTTCACTATCAGTAGCTGCAATTTGGCAGTACGCCCAGACCGTGTTTTGAGAAGGAACGAAAGATATCTCAGTTTCAAGGTCTCAGCTTTGAGAGAAAGAAGCCTTGTGAGGTGTTGGTCTGTCACGTTATGAAACAGTATTGGTCGGTCACATGAATGAAACAAAATGGTAATGATTAATTCATTATGCCACATCATCCAAATATAACTTGTCTGTGTATAGCCGTATTTAAGACAACTGCTGGGTCTGCCCAGGAAGAACTCCTGATTGACATGGTGGTTGGAAACCTCTCCAGCACGCTGACAATAAATTATGGTTCATTTAATAGTGACTTTGAGCGTCCCTGTGTAAGAATTTCAAATGATTGATTCTGTCTGCGGAGCATTCCAGTGGGGGTCTGCGAGGAAAACTGGTGGCGCATTTTATGAAGCGTGAGGGAAATTCCCATCTGATCAAAAGAGGACGAGGACCCGCACAGACCAGAACCTTACTGTGAGCTGCACAGGAGGAGACACATAATCCGCTAACAATTGAGGGACGGCAATTTAAAAGAATCTGTATAAAAATTTTAAAAACATGCACTACCGTTTCAAAGTTTGGGGTCACTTAGAAGTGTCCTTGTTTTGAAAGAAAAGCACATTTAGCAGAAATACAGTGTAGACAATATTAATGTAGTAAATGACTATTGTGGTTGGAAACGCCAGATTTTATATGGAATCTCTACATAGGCGTACAGAGGCCCATTATCAGCAACCATCACTCCTGTGTTCCAATGGCACGTTGTGTTAGCTAATCCACGTTTATCATTTTAAAAGGCTAATTGATCATTAGAAAACCCTTTTGCAATTATGTTAGCAGAGCTGAAAACTGTTTTGCTGTTTAAAGAAGCAATAAAACTGGCCTTTAGACCAGTTGAGTATCTGGAGCATCAGCATTTGTGGGTTCGATTACAGGCTCAAAATGGCCAGAAACAAAGATCTTTCTTCTGAAACTCGTCAGTCTATTCTTGTTCTGAGAAATGAAAGGTATTCCATGCGAGAAATTGCCTAGAAACTGAAGATCTCGTACAACGCTGTGTACTACTCCCTTCACAGAACAGTGCAAACTGTCTATAACCAGAATGGAAAGAGGAGTGGGAGGCCCTGGTGTGCAACTGAGCAAGAGGACAAGTACATTAGAGTATCTAGTTTGAGAAACAGACGCCTCACAAGTCCTCAACTGGCAACTACATTAAATAGTGCCCGCAAAACACCAGTCTCAACGTCAACAGTGAAGAGGCAACTGGCCTCCTAAATTCTCTCTACTATTACTCTGACATTTCACATTCTTAAAATAAAGTGGTGATCCTAACTGACATAAGACAGGGAATTTTTACAAGGATTAAATGTCAGGAATTGTGAAAAACTGAATTTAAATGTATATTGCTAAGGTGTATGTAAACTTTCGACTTCAACTGTATACTACTGTTCAAAAGTTTGGGGTCACTTAGAAATGTCCTTGTTTTGAAAGAAAAGCACATTTTTTGTACATTAAAATAACTTAATGTATTTCAGCTTTTGTTTTCTTTCATCACATTCCCAGTTGGTCAGAAGTTTACATACACTCAATTAGTATTTGGTAGCATTGCCTTTAAATTGTTTAACTTGGGTCAAATGTTTTGGCTAGACTTCCACAAGCTTCCCACAATAAGTTGGGTGAATTTTGGCGCATTCCTCCTGACAGAGCTTGTATAACTGAGTCATTGTCACGCACTGACCATAGTTTGTTTTGTATGTTTCTATGTTTTGTTTGGTCAGGGTGTGATATGAGTGGGCATTCTATGTTGTTTGTCTAGTTTGTCTATTTCTATGTGTTTGGCCTGATATGGTTTTCAATCAGAGGCAGGTGTTTGTCGTTGTCTCTGATTGGGAGCCATATTTAGGTAGCCTGTTTTGTATTGTGGGTTATTGTTCCTGTTTGATGTGTACTTGTGTTCACGTTACGGGACTGTTTCGTCGTCGTCGTCTGTTTGTTTTTTGTTTTTGTTCAAGTATTCTATTAAAATGAATACGCACCACGCTGCATCTTGGTCCTCCTCTCTTTCTCCCAACGACGATCGTTACAGTCAGGTTTGTAGGCCTCCTTGCTCGCACACGCTTTTTCAGTTCTGCCCACAAATTGTAATAACTTGACTTTGTTGTCCTTAAGCCCTTTTTCCACAACTTTGGAAGTATGCTTGGGGTCATTGTCCATTTGGAAGACCCATTTGCGATCAAGCTTTAACTTCCTGACTGATGTCTTGAGATGTTGCTTCAATATATCCACATAATTTTCTTACTTCATGATGCCATCTATTATGTGACGTGCACCAGTCCCTCCTGCAGCAAAGCACCCTCACAACATGATGCTGCCACTCCTGTGCTTCACAGTTGGGATGGTGTTCTTCGGCTTGCAAGCGTCCCCCTTTTTCCTCCAAACAAAACAATGGCCATTATGGCCAAACAGTTCCATTTTTGTTTCGTCAGACGAGAGGACATTTCTCCAAAAAGTATAATCTTTGTCCCCTTTGGCAGTTGCAAACCATAGTCTGGCTTTTTTATGTCGGTTTTGGAGCAGTGGCTTTTTCCTTGCTGCCTGGCCTTTCAGGTTATATCGATGTAGGACTCATTTTACTGTGGATATAGATACTTGGTACCTGTTTCCTCCAGCATTTTCACAAGGTCCTATGCTGTTGTTCTGGGAATGATTTGCACTTTTCGCCCCAAAGTACGTTCGTCTCCAGGAGACAGAACGTGTCTCCTTCCTTAGCGGTATGGATGCTGTGTGGTCCCTCTGTGTTTATACTTGCGTACTATTGTTTGTACAGATGATTGTGGTACCTTCAGGGTTTTGGAAATTGCTCCCAAGGATGAAACAGACTTGTAGGGGTCTACATTGTTTTTTCTGAGATCTTGGCTGATTTCTTTTGATTTTCCCATGATGTCAAGCAAAGACAAACTGAGTTTGAAGGTAGGCCTTGAAATACAACCACAGGTGCACCTCCAATTGACTCAAATGATGTCAATTAGCCTATCAGAAGCTTCTAAAGCCATGACATWATTTTCTGGAATTTTCCAAGCTGTTAAAAGGCACAATCCACTTAGTGTTTGTAAACTTCTGACCCACTGGAATTGTGATACAGTGAATTTTAAGTGAAATAATAAAACAATTGTTTGAAAAATTACTTGTGTCATGCACAAAGTAGATGTCTTAACTGACTTGCCAAAACTATAGTTTGTTAACAAGAAATGTGTGGAGTGGTTGAAAAACAAGTCGTTTTTTTTACTCCACCCTAAGTGTATGTAAACTTCCGACCTCAACTGTACACTGCCAATTTTAATATGTTACCTATTATCCACTGTCTTTGATTCTGACAAGGATTTTCAACCCCAAAATCTGACAAGGAGCAGGGTTGATCCAGGCTCTCTGACCTCACCAAATAAAAATAAAAATTTGCCTCACAAAAGCAGTCAAGCACCCAAGCTAACTAGAATGCTAGCTAACATTACTTCCAGACACAAACAAGAGAACACATCTTCACTCTCCATTCTACTCACCTAGCAGAGCTGGTTAGGCTTTTTTCAAGTCATTCAACACGTTGGTGACTAACTGTGCTAATGGCAATAATTTTAATTAAATTAATTGGTTGTTCTCAGTTCTGGTACATTCAGAAGAGTACTCGGAAATCTGAACAAATAGCCAGAGCGAATTTACAAAGCACCCCATTTAACAATGTTCATTAGGAACGCACAACGACTATACCATTTAACGAAGCTAAGAATGACGTGAATAGTTAATACACTAGCAAGTTCGATACAATGATATGCTAAACAGTTCATAAAGATAGTGCGACCAACTAATGTGTCATAATTAGTGACAACAAAGAATCTGCATCTCAAGACCAATAAGCATACTACATACTCAAATGACTTAACAAATAGTATGGTTAGTGCGATTATGCTGATAGAACATTAACAGCAATACACTGGTGTATTGAGCTAATGATCCATTATTCGATTTTTTCATATTTGAGCCAAATTGGTAGAATGCTTGTGCACTTCTATTAGTGCCTCTGTACAGTGGTTCCTCCTTTAAAAGTTGCGAGCTTGCACCGCGGAACATAGAGGTACCCAGCGTCACGACTTCATTGCTCCAGACCACCACAAAGGGGAGTTGGAGCACTCATTATGCATTTGGATCCCAAGGTTTTTATATGACCAATCATATCGAGTGGTTCCAATGACAAATTTTGACGCGAGCCACCCTTGCCTTGTGTCGTTCTTCAACAAAGATGGCTGACAAAACATTACGGTGGAACCAGATGTTAGTTGTTATAATGTCATAACGAGTCAAGAAAAACATTTACAATTGAGAGGAATATGTTAGTTAATCTAGAGACAAACATTTGTGCATATTTTTTGGTCATAAAGTTAGTTTGCGAAAATCGCTATTTAGCAAGTTATCTGACTAGCTAACATTAGCCAGCTAGCTAGTGTTAGGAGAATGAATTTGTAATTCGTGTCGTTTAATGTTTCAGGGACTCCTCAGAAAACCAGCAAAGCAGGATGTCGTCTTGTGAAACAGTTGATGTAAAGAATCTAGCTAGCTAAAGCATGTACTGCAAATTGAATGTACATGTCACGTTCCTGACCTGTTTTCTGTTGTTTTGTATGTGTGTGATGGTCAGGGCGTGAGTTTTGGGTGGGCATTCTATGTTGTGTGTTTCTATGTTGGTTTAGGGTTGCCTGGTATGGCTCTTAATTAGAGGCAGGTGTTTTGCGTTCCTCTAATTAGGAGTCATATTTAGGTAGGTTGTTTCACTGTGTTCGTTGTGGGTGGTTGTTACCTGTCTCTGTGTTTGTGTTCTGCACCAGATAGGTCTGTATCGGTTTTGCACGTTTGTTATTTTGTAAGTTGTTTGTAGTGTTCACTTGTTCTTATAATTAAACATGTTGAGCACTGGCTACGCTGCATTTTGGTCCTCTCCTTCACCCCAGGAAGAAAACCTTTACAGTAC
>NC_036876.1:17968771-17982298 GCF_002910315.2 Salvelinus sp. IW2-2015
AAACCACCCACCAAACCAGGACCAAGCAGCGTAGCAACGGGGAGCAGCAGCGGCCCAGTACACAGGACTACTGGACACAGGAGGAATGGTCTTGGGAGTCATGGACGGAAAAGGACCCTGGGAAGGGTTGGAGAGAATCGCCGCTCTCGGAGGTGAAGGAGGCAGCCACAGCCCAGGAGCGTGGATTGAGGAGGCAGCACGTAAGAGAGGCTGGAAGCCCGAGAGGCTCACCCAAAAATTTCTTGGGGGGGGGCTAAAGGGAGTGTGGCGAAGCCGGGTTGGATACCTGAGCCAACTCCCCGGGCTTGCCGTGGAGTGAGAGAGCGTCGTACTGGTCAGACACCGTGTTATGCGGTAAAGCGCACGGTGTCCCCAGTACGCGTGCTTAGCCCAGTGCGGGCTATTCCACCTTGCCGCACTGGAGGGCTAGGTTGGCATCGAGCCGAGTGCCATGAAGCCGGCCCAACGTATCTGGTCTCCAGTACGTCTCCTCGGGCGGCGTACATGGCACCAGCCTTACAGGTGGTGTCCCGCGGTTCGCCTGCATAGCTCAGTGCGGGCTATTCCACCTCGCCGCACTGGCAGGGCTACGGGGACCATTCAACATGGTAAGGTTGGGGAGCTCGGTGCTCAAGAGCACGTGTCCTCCTTCACGGTCCGGTATATCCGGCGCCACCTCCCCACCCCAGCTCAGTACCACCAGTGCCTACACACGCACCAGGCTTCCAGTGCATCTCCAGAGCCCTGTACGCACTGTTCCTTCTCCCCGCACTCGCCCTGAGGTGCGTGCCTCAGCCCAGGCTGACTCCAGTTCCGCCGGTCCACGCACCAGGCCTAGAGTGCGCCACGAAGAGTCCAGTGTCCCTGTTGTTGTTCCCGCCACTGCCTGAAGGTGTGTGTCCTTAGCCCCAGTTGACATGCAGCGGATCACACTGCCAGTTCCGCCGGTACCACGCACCAGGCCTACAGTGTGCGTCTCAGCCGGCCAGAGTCTGCGTCTGGCCCAGCGGCGCCTGAACTGGCCGCGCTGCTGGCCCAAGCGGGGCGCCTGAACTTGCCCGTCTGCCCAGCGGCGCCTGAACTGCCCATTCAGTCCGGCCCCGTCTCGCCTTCCGAGCAGGCGGGCCTGAACTTGCCCGTGCGTGGGTGCCGCAGCGAGCGCCCAAGCCTAGCTGAACTAGCGCCGGACTAAGGGCTGGAACAGATCTCAGGGGTGCGTCTCGACAACGGCAGTGCCTCTAAACTGCACACGTGGTCTGCCCATCACCACAACACCCCCAACCGTTGCCAAAAGCGGAATTGGTCTACCACACTCGTCTGTCTGCCATGTTATGCCTGACGAGAAGGCCGGCGCAACGATTCTGTATCCTATGCATCGGCCAGTCCCTTGGGCACAAGTCCGCCCGTCTGGCCATGAGACGCTGACAGAGGGTCCGACCTCCGCGAGCGGATCGACCCCGAGACGCAAGCTGAGAGTCCGTGTCCGCGTCACGATCCCCAGTACATACACAACAGCCTTGCGCGCGCCGCAGCGCCCGGAATCAAGCCACGAGCCTTTCCCGACTCAGATTCCGGAATGCAGACGCAAGATGTCTTCCGCAGGACCCAGACCGGAAGTCAGTCCAGAAGCACCTTCTCGCACAAAGACCTCGAAACTCACCGGCGCAGAAGTCCGTGCAACTCCACGGCACACCGGAGGATCAGCCAGACGCCCTCCTCCAATGCCCAGGAACCGGACCTGCCAGAGTCCCTCCAGGCATCTCGAACTGCCAGGAAGTTTCCCCTTTCCCTTTAGCGGGGGGGGGGGGGGGCCCTGCGGGAATCCGTTCCTCCGGACCTGGCCAGCCCGTCCCTCAGCCCGGACCTGCCAGAGAAGTCGCCTCAGCCCGGACCCCCCAGCCCGGAGTCCCTCAGCCACAGCAGGCGCTGGCATTGTCCTTGAATCACTCACGCCACCAAGACATGCCAGGGTTTCCCAAAGTCCCTCAAGACCCGGACCTGCCAGAGTCCCTCGAGCCAGACCTCCGCCAGAAGTCGCGCCTCAGCCAAGGAAAGGCCTAGACGCAAGGCATTGCTTGATGAAAATTGTTAGTTCGGTGCGGCATGTAGTAAGACAGGGACAAGCCTTTAGAGGCCACACGGATGACAGTGGGAATTTATACCAGATTTTGAAATTTAGGGCAGAAGAGGATGATCCCATTTTACTGAAGTGGTTAACAGAGCGTACCACAATGTACACAGGCCCCAAAGCACAGAATGAAATTCTGAACATCATGGCCAATAGTCATTCGAGGCATTGCAGCTGAGATTAGGTCTCTTCCGATTGTACAATTTTCATTAATTGTTGATGGTACTCAAGATGTCTCTGGTGCTGAACAGGAGAATGTCTGTCTGCGTTATGTTGACCATGACCATGTCCCTCACAAGGAGTTTATTGGGCTATACAGGGTGTCGGAGACAACAGGCGAGGGCATTGCGAAAGTGCCAACTGATGTGTTGTTGAGGAAACCCGCAAACATATGCTCGGATCTTTTGTTCAGTAGTGTGTATAGCAGTGGTTCTCAACCCTTTTGGGGTACTGGAACCCCTGCATATTTWGAGGCAAGGCAGGCAAGGTTTTGAGCGGTCCTCAGGGACCTCCACCCCCTCTATATTATATGTAAACTTACTGGAAACCTTGTGGTACTGACTACATTCATTACACTTTTTTATTTCACGGACCCCTTGCAATTAGTCCATGGACCCCTGTTTGAGAACCCATGGTGTAATTGATAGTTGTTCTTTTGTTTAGTAGTTTTCAGTACACTTACAAATGATTTATTTCATGTTATTTTATTTAAAATTGCATACTTTGTGCGACATACTTGTCCATAGCTGCTGTTTGAAGAGTTGAGACACTGACTGAAGGATATTTTGTTTGATTTATTTGGGTTTTTCATTGAAGTAGTTATTTTGCTTTTAGAACTGTACTTATTTTAAGCTTTTTGTTCTTGCAAAGATATTGTAAACTCAGGTCAGGTGCACATATTTAATGACTATATAAATGTATCAGAAAAAGTCAAATTAAAAGGTCAATTCAATACGGAGACCAACTTTGTGATGGTTCTCAATGGAGATTCTTTTAGATGTGATCACACCATGTTCATTGTATTTATGAAAACTACACCCATACAGTGTACAGTACCATTGTCACCTACTGACCTTTCTTGATATTGCTGGTTGTAAGTACGAATACCTGCATACATACTGGACTGGTAAGGAGCACTGCTATAACTATTATTAGTAGTAGAATTATAATGATTTAAACCTTTGAACAAGTTGGGAAAACCCTTCAGTTAACTACTGTACCTATCAATTATCCAGTTGTAGGAATTATGGTTCCTCAATATACATTTAACAACGTATGCTATGTGTTACAGCACTACTTTTGGTGTCCCCCTCAGGAATTGCTCTTGAGAAAATTTAATGTAATTGTCCCCTCCAAGGTTGATCTCAGATTTTCGCCCCTGATTACAATTATACACTTCAACAGTGTTTACCACTCCTGCTCCTGGGACATCAATGATTACACATTGTAACTATGTGTAACGGTCGTCATAGTCGTTCTCCTCCTCAGACGAGGACGAGCATGGATTGACCAACACGCAGAGTGGGTAGTGCTCTTGATCATTTATTAAAACGAAACTGAACACTAACACGAAACAAAATAACAAAAATGAGTACAACCGACAACAGTCCCGTGTGGCACGAATACAAACACGGAAACAAACACCCACAAAACACACGTGKAACCCCGGCTGCCTTAGTATGATTCTCAATCAGGGACAACGATTGACAGCTGCCTCTGATTGAGAATCATACCAGGCCGAACACAAACGTGCTACTGTATGCAGGATTATTGACGCACAACCGAAGATGCTGCCATATCCTGCCAGCACGCCCACAAACGAGCCACTCAGGAGCAGAATGATGACGTGTGGAAGAGGGAAAGGAATGAGATAGGAACAGCAATTTGTTGCAAGTTGGGGAGGAGGGCTAATAGCTGAACAATAGACTATTGAACCTTTACTAAAGAATAGTCTAATAGCCGAGCTAGGTGTGAAATCCCCCATTCCTATCACAGACCAGATTTTCCCCAATGACCAAGGGGTAGCTTGCTATTCAATGAAACAAAGTAATGACTTTTTAAATAAATTACCTTACACGTTATGTGGGCTGACAATTTGTTAGCTACACTGTCCTTACGAACCACATAGCATATCATTACAGCAGTATGTACCGGTATGCTAGCTAGTTACCTAACGTTAGTAGTTATACATCAAACTTGCCAGTATATTAAATACAGGCTATCTAACTACTCAATGTTTATTGATTTGATTATTCTCGTCATTCTTAGTTTAGCTAAATGGTATAGTCGGTGTGCTTTCTCAATGGACATTCGGGTGCGTAAATTCGCTCTGGCTAGGTATAGGCTGGACAATAGAACGAGTCAAAATTCACCAAGGCTGAAAAACAGCTTAAAACCTCTTGGCGCACAGATCCCTTTAGCGGGATCATTTTCGTCGACGTCCGCTGAATTGCAGAGCGCCAAATTCTAATTAAATTACAAAAAATATTTAATTTCATGAAATCACAAGTGCAATATACCAAAACACAGCTTAGCTTGTTGTTAATCCACCTGTCGTGTCAGATTTTGAAAATAAGCTTTACAGCAAAAGCAAACCAAGTGTTMGTGTGAGGACATCGATCAGTAGACAAAACATTACAAACAGCTAGCAGCAAAGTAGCTTGGTCACGAAAGTCAGAAAAGCAATAAAATGAATCGCTTACCTTTGATGATCTTCGGATGTTTGCACTCACGAGACTCCCAGTTACCCAATAAATGTTCATTTTGTTCGATAAAGATTATTTTTATATCCAAAAACCTCAATTTGATTGGTGTGTTTTGTTGAGTAATCCACAGGTTCGTGCAGGTCATGACGGGCAGACGAAAATTCCAAATAGTATCCGTAAAGTTCGTAGAAACATGTCCAACGTTTTTTATAATCAATCCTCAGATTGTTTTTAACATATATAATCGATAATATTTCAACCGGATGGTAAACTATTCAATACAAGAGAGAAAGAAAATGTCGGAGCTACCACTGTCGCGCGCATGAACTAATCGAAGGACATTTGGCAGTCCACTGACGCGATGTGATAAATCTCGCTCATTTTTCAGAATAAAGGCTTGAAACTATGTCTAAAGACTGTTCACACCCTGTGGAAGCCATATGAAAAGGAATCTGGTTGATATCCCTTTAAATGGAGGAAAGGCAGGAAATGGAACAGGGATTTTTCAAAATAAGAGGCACTTCCTGGTAGGATTTCCTCAGGTTTTCGCCTGCAAAATCAGTTATGGTATACTCACAGACAATATTTTGACAGTTTTGGAAACTTTAGAGTTTTCTTTCCTAATCTGCCAATTATATGCATATATTCTAGCATCTGGGCCTGAGAAATAGGCAGTTTACTTTGGGAACGTTATTTTTCTAAACATAAAATACTGCCCCCTAGCTTCAAGAGGTTATTAAGAACGTTGGCTAAACTGGAACACTAGCCCGAGCCCAAAGCAAATGAATGGAATCGAACATTCGCAGAGCCTGTTTTGACTGGAGTGATGATTAGAATTCTATTAAAAATGTATCTCTTTTTAATTTACCACTACAATCTGTTCATCGGACGAAACTGGAAAAAAATACTTCTGTAGAAAGTAAACATCCGCACCTAGATGGTTTCAACTGTGCTTATGTCTGCGTAATGAAAAAGCAGGGGGGAAAATAAAAGCGTATTTTTCTGGTCTAGCGATCAATGACAAACAAGCTTGCTGCCCAGATGTACATAATTACAAAGAGGAGATTCTCCTGATTAAAATGGTGCCCATGTAACAGTTTTGCTTCCGTCCCTCTTCTTGCCCCTACCTGGAGCTTGACCCATGGACCCTCTGCACACATAGACAACAGCCACCCTCGAAGCATCGTTACCCATCGCTCCGCAAAAGCCTACTATCTACACGGATTTCAGAGCACTCGTCTGAGTGTATCAGAGCGCAGAATAATTACTTTATGAGTGCTTGACTGCTGGTGTAAGGCCAGAACGCTCAAATCAACCCTACTCCTTGGCCCGAACGTCCAATGCGCGCTCCGAGAGCGAAACGGTTTGAATTTACAAACTGACAATTTCTCTCTGAATTGGAAACACCAAAATATTAATCAAATGAATTAAGCCAAATTTCCTAAAATCAATCCCATATACTATGTTATTACAAAAAAGGTTTTAAATTCTCTGGTAATGCCAATACGGAATACTATCAAATGCTTCACAGATGCCCTCTGGTGGTCAAACTAGCAATAACTTGCAGTAACCGAAGAAATGGCTGAGAATTAAATGACGTGCCACAGAATGCTGCAGCAGCACGCAGGGTGTGCCTCAGTGTGACGCAACTTTTAAAGGAGGAACCACTGTAGCTTCATGGGAAAAGGATTTATTAAATAAATATAACAATTCATCATTTACTGCAAAAAATACAAAAGACATCGGGTCTTAAGGGCAGTTTTCTCTAAATATATTACCCTGACGGAAAAAATCTCATAAGTGTTTAGACAGTCATATAATGCTTTTAACCGTATCTCTATCAAATGATCCATAAAAACCACTCTGAACATCTGAGTACTTTTTCCACCACTTATGTATTTGTGTGCAAGGTTGAATATTATTATTATTTCCATTAACAAATCTCCAGTAATCGATTATACGCACATATCATTTCTAATTTTTCCCATATATCTTCAAAGAATCAATTTATAACTCAGGAAATCTTAGGTACTCATGTTAATTAACCACTCTGCGTTTCCAACGACTCTCGATCCATACACTCCAAGTGGAACCCAAAAAAACGTTAGTTCCCCGGAAGCTGCCCTATGGGAATAATGCTCAAACGTATCCTCCTTAGACTTCCAGAAATTATACACTTGCAGCTACTTTCCAAAATAGCACCTAATAATACCACCCCCTGATATTCTTTGATGGGCAGTGTTGTACAGAACCCCAGGATAACGCTACATATGGAAACGTGTTATCCACATTTAAATCAGCTTACAATACACATTTTTATATCTCATTACCCAAACTTCAGATTAACCCTTATTTCTACACTCACACAACTCTCATTCACAATCACACAGTACTGTTCCCAAAACATACATAAAACAGTTGTTTTCTACAAAAACATTTATAACCTACAGGATATTTTCTAATTTATAGCTCTGTCCTGAGATAATGCAACTCATACATTAACATCTTACAATACTAACCCATGGTACAGGATCTCATAAGCTTAACACTTCAGTAACTTCAAGACTTACTTCTAAAATGGGGTTTGGTCTAAAACAATTAGAGCTGCACCTTACTGTCTTACTATATATTTTTAATGCATTCTCTAATATTTCTATAGCGCTTTTCACAAACCACACAGGGCTGTAGCCACACAGGGATTTTGTTTTAAAGTCTTAAACTACAGTCGTGGCCAAAAGTTTTGAGAATGACACAAATATTAATTTTCACAGTCTGCTGCCTTAGTTTGTATGATGGCAATTTGCATATACTCCAGAATGTTATGAAGAGTGATCAGATGAATTGCAATTAATTGCAAAGTCCCTCTTTGCCATGCAAATGAACTGAATCTCCAAAAAACATTTCCACTGCATTTCAGCCCTGCCACAAAAGGACCAGCTGACATCATGTCAGTGATTCTRTCGTTAACACAGGTGTGAGTGTTGACGAGGACAGGGCTGGAGATGACTCTGTCATGCTGATTGAGTTCGAATAACAGACTGGAAGCTTCAAAAGGAGGGTGGTGCTTGGAATCATTGTTCTTCCTCTGTCAATCATGGTTACCTGCAAGGAAACACGTGCCTTGATCATTGCTTTGCACAAAAAGGGCTTCACAGGCAAGGATATTGCTGCCAGTAAGATTGCACCTAAATCTACCATTTATCGGATCATCAAGAACTTCAAGGAGAGCGGTTCAATTGTTGTGAAGAAGGCTTCAGGTCACCCAAGAAAGTGCAGCAAGCGCCAGGACCATCTCCTAAGGTTTATTCAGCTGCGGGATCGGGGAACCACCAGTACAGAGCTTGCTCAGGAATGGCAGCAGGCAAGTGTGAGTGCATCTGCATGCACAGTGAGGCGAAGACTTTTGTAGGATGGCCTGGTGTCAAGAAGGGCAGCAAGAAGCCACTTCTCTGCAGGAAATAGATCAGGGACAGACTGATATTCTGCAAAAGGTACAGGGATTGGACTGCTGAGGACTGGGGTAAAGTCATTTTCTCTGACGAATCCACTTTCCGATTGTTTGGGGCATCCGGAAAAAAGCTTGTCCGGAGAAGACAAGGTGAGCGCTACCATCAGTCCTGTGTCATGCCAACAGTAAAGCATTCTGAGACCATTCATGTGTGGGGTTGCTTCTCAGCCAAGGGAGTGGGCTCACTCACAATTTTGCCTAAGGACACAGCCATGAATAAAGAATGGTACCAACACATCCTCCGAGAGCAACTTCTCCCAATCATCCAGGAACAGTTTGGTGACGAACAATGCCTTTTCCAGCATGATGGAGCACCTTGCCATAAGGAACAAGTGATAAATAAGTGGCACGGGGAACAAAACATAGATATTTTGGGTCCATGCCCAGGAAACTCCCCAGACCTTAATCCCATTGAGAACTTGTGGGCAATCCTCAAGATGTGGGTGGACAAACAAAAACCCACAAATTCTGACAAACTCCAAGCATTGATTATGCAAGAATGGGCTGCCATCAGTCAGGTTGTGGCCCAGAAGTTAATTGACAGCATGCCAGGGCGGATTGCAGAGGTCTTGAAAAATAAGGGTCAACACTGCAAATATTGACTCTCTGCATCAACTTCATGTAATTGTCAATAAAAGACTTTGACGCTTATGAAATGCTTGTAATTATATTTCAGTATTCCATAGTAACATCTGACAAAAATATCTAAAGACACTGAAGCAGCAAACTTTGTGAAAATTCATATTTGTGTCATTCTCAAAACTTTTGGCCATGACTGTAGTTCACATAGATTTTGGATATTAATGTTGATTGTTCTTAAAACCTTTTGTCAATAGGGGGTGCTATTTGCACTTTGTAAAAAATTCGTTCCCAAATTAAACTGCCTTGTACTCAATTCTTGCTCGTACAATATGCATATTATTATTACTATTGGATAGAAAACACTCTCTAGTTTCTAAAACCGTTTGAATTATTTCTCTGAGTGAAACAGAACTCATTCTGCAGCACACTTCCTGTCAAGAAGTGAGATTTCTGAAATCGAGGTCTCTGTTCCAGGGTCGGTTTATAAATTCCCTTGTAAGCTATGGGGCTACATGCACTGCATACGCCTTCCCCTAGATGTCAGTAGGCGGTGAGACTTTGAATGGAGTGGATAGCACCATCTGGGGGAGTATAAAGCCTCTTGGAACGGAAGGACCGACCTTTTCGACGCGGGGCCTGACGCAGGAGGGACACCAGCATGGCGTCCTGAAAAGCTTTCGGTTTAGCAGTTCTATATCTCCGGCTCTGATTTAAGCAGTTTATATCAGTTTGTTGCGATTTTCTGGAGTTTCTTTGTCAGGCGTTATCGCGAGTTGGGCACCTCTCTGGTACATCGCTGGCGTTAGCAGCTAATTCTACAGGAGTAGAGGACATCTTTCAACCAAAAGACGATTGTTCTGGACAAAGGACCACTTGCCCAAGATTCTGATGGAAGCTCATCAAAAAGTAAGAGCTATTTATGATGTTAATTCGTATTTCTGTGGAAAAATTTAAAATTATTAGTCCGCCATTAATTTCGGCATGGTCTCGCTGTAACACCTAATCTAATCGATAACTAATCGTAAACTTGACAAAAAAATACAGGTTGGACAGCAAATGAAAGATACATTAGTTCTTAATGCAACCGCTGTGTTAGATTTTTAAAATTAACGTTAATTTTAAAAATCTAACACAGCGGTTGCATTAAGAACTAATGTATCTTTCATTTGCTTAGATTAGGTGCCTCTCCAAGATGGCGCCGGACAGATTGCTTCAAGTTTGGCTACAATTCACATTGTATAACCACGATTTGTGCCGCTAAATATGCACATTTTCGAACAAATCTATAATGCATTGTGTAATATGATGTTACAGACTGTCATCTGATGAAGTATATGAAGGTTAGTCAATAGTAGTATATATCTTGCTGGTTTGTTAGGATCGCTAACTTTGCTGCTGGTAAACGGCTTGTGTTCTGGTATTGGTTGGTAGCTAATATAAATGCTATAATTGTGTTTTCGCTGTAAAAACCTACTTAAAAAATCTGAATATTGGCTGGATTCACAAGATGTTGGTCTTGTCATTGCTGTACGCTGTGTTTTTTCAGAAATGTTTTTGATGAGTATTAGGTATTTGACATTGGTCTGTAATTATTCTGGCTGCTTCGGCACTATTTGATTGCAGTCTGCAATGTAGAACTGTGATTTATACTGAATATGCCATTTTTCTAACAAAACTATGCTATACAATAATATGTTATCAGACTGTCATCTGAGAAGTTGTTTCTTGGTTAGTGCTATTCATATCTTATTTGGTCGAAATTGTGATAGCTACCTATGCAGGAAAAAAATGGTGGAAAAAAGTTGTGTCTTTTGCTATATGGTTAGCTAATAGATTTACATATTGTGTCTTCCCTGTAAAACATTTAAAAAATCAGAAATGATGGCTGGATTCACAAGATGTGTATCTTTCATCTGGTGTCTTGGACTTGTGATTTAATGATATTTAGATGCTAGTATTTACTTGTGACGCTATGCTAGGCTATGCTAGTCAGCTTTTTTACTGATGGGGGTGCTCCCGGATCCGGGATTGTGTGCAATTAGAAGTTAACTAGTTCACACAGATTCTAGTTTTAATCCAGTGGATGTTATTGTCAGATGACAGTTCCCTCAAAACCCAATTTTCAAAAAATTTAAATAATGAATAATTGTTTCCAAGAAATGTCAGTCTCACCTCATTTATCGGTCTCAGTTCGGAGCACCGTAACCACCCGCCTGACACCCTCCTTCAGATCTTAGGCAGGTCGCTGGTATGGGATGAACATCATGCCAAATGTATTCGCAAATAAATCACCAATCCACAAATGTAAATCAGCAGTCCACAAATGTAACTCGCTTTAACACAAATGTAAATCACCAATCCACCAATGTAAATCACCAATCCACGAATGCAATTCGCTATCCACAAATACAATTCACTATCCACAAACAAACACCTTTTGATTTGTACTTGTAAATCTAAGGCCTTAAGTAAAATTACTGCCATAAAGATTTGCACATAGGAGAGGTATGCGCAACATGACAGATATGGCAAACCTGCAACTCCATATTTGGAAGCACTTAGGTCACCTGACTTTTGGCAGGGATTTGACAACAAGAAAGAAAATAAGTTCTCATGCATAGACAAGAAGTTCTCACACATAGAAAAAGTACCTGTCTGTTTTCGATGGTAACTGTCCAGCTAGGTTGGTTAGTTGTTTATGAGCTCTAAAATATGCCTTAAAGTTCTAACACGTGGCACTATCCAAGTAACAAAGTTAGGCTAAACTATCTATTAGCTGGCGAGCTTCCTCGCTAGTTAGATAGCCTGACATCATCAACATGTCTTTATCTGGGGAGCTGGGAGTACACTAGCTTACTTGTAAGGTTTAAATAGTACACGCTGGATAACTTACTATACCTTTCGTAAAAACTTCCAGGAGATATTGTGTTGGGCAGTCTGAGTCGATGGCATCTCCACTGTTCAGCTGTGTTGTTTCACTTTCACCAATTAGTAGCAACAGTTGCTTTTTTCTGGCGCCAGCCTCAGAATCATTAGTAGCCACATCCACTTTTATACACTGCTCAAAAAAATAAAGGGAACACTGAAATAACAAATCCTAGATCTGAATGAATGAAATATTCTTATTAAATACTTTTTTCTTTACATAGTTGAATGTGCTGACAACAAAATCACACAAAAATTATCAATGGAAATCAAATTTATCAACCCATGGAGGTCTGGATTTGGAGTCACACTCAAAATTAAAGTGGAAAACCACACTACAGGCMGATCCAACTTTGATGTAATGTCCTTAAGAGGATAGGGTGCAGAGTTTTCACTTAGGGAAAAATAGCGTGCGCAATTTCAACTTCGTGCTACTCATCCCCAGAATATAAGATATGCATATTATTAGTAGATTTGGATAGAAAACACTCTGAAGTTTCTAAAACTGTTTGAATCATATCTGTAAGTATAACAGAACTTATATAGCAGTCAAAACCCTGAGGACTAACTTTTTTATTGTTAAGTTCCTGTATGTTCAATGAGTTCTCATGGGCAAAGCAGAATTCTAATCACTATCCACGCAGTTTCTACTGCTTCCACTGGATGTCGCCATTGTATGGACCTAATGGCAGTCAGGCTACCTCTGGCGAGCACATGGAGGGCTGTGCGGCCCCCAAAGAAATGCCACCCCACACCATGACTGACCCACCACCAAACCGGCATGCTGGAGGATGTTGCAGGCAGCAGAACATTCTCCACGGCGTCTCCAGACTCTGTCACGTCTGTCACGTGCTCAGTGTGAACCTGCTTTCATCTGTGAAGAGCACAGGGCGCCAGTGGCGAATTTGCCAATCTTGGTGTTCTCTGGCAAATGCCAAACGTCCTCACAAGTGTTGGGCTGTAAGCACAACCCCACCTGTGGACGTCGGCCCTCATACCACCCTCATGGAGTCTGTTTCAGACCGTTTGAGCAGACACATGCACATTTGTGTTCTGCTGGAGGTCATTTTGCAGGACTCTGGCAGTGCTCCTCCTGCTCAAAGGCGGAGGTAGCGGTCCTGCTGCTGGTTGTTGCCCTCCTCCACGTTCCTGATGTACTGGCCTGTCTCCTGGTAGCGCTCCATGCTCTGGCCACTACGCTGACAGACACAGCAAACCTTCTTGCCACAGCTCGCATTGATGTGCCATCCTGGTGAGCTGCACTTCCTGAGCCACTTGTGTGGGTTGTAGACTCCGTCTCATACTACCACTAGAGTGAAAGCACCGCCAGCATTCAAAAGTGACCAAAACATCAGCCAGGAAGCATAGGAACTGAGAAGTGGTCTGTGGTCACCACCTGCAGACCACTCCTTTATTGGGGGTGTCTTGCTAATTGCCTATAATTTCCACCTGTTGTCTATTCCATTTGCACAACAGCATGTGCAATTTATTGTCAATCAGTGTTGCTTCCTAAGTGGCCAGTTTGATTTCACAGAAGTGTGATTGACTTGGAGTTACATTGTGTTTGTTTAAGTGTTCCCTTTATTTTTTTGAGCAGTGTATTTGCAATGATGGATGATGGAGTCAAAAGGAATATTCAGGATGAACCGTCGTCAGGCCACCAATACTGCTAGCCTAAT